>NW_022196905.1:172408073-172415333 GCF_008632895.1 Mastomys coucha | reverse complement strand
TCTCTCTCTCTCTCTCTCTCTCTCTCTCTCTCTCTCTCTCCCCACCCCCATCAAGATGAGACCATCTCAGAGACCATCTTTCCATAAACTGGAAGCAAAGGCTCCAGAGGTTAAATGCTTTGCCTATGGATGAACATAAAACAGTAAAGTCAACCCGTGTTTCAGGTTCTCAGCCCTTGTTCTTTCTTAAATCCATGAAAGTTGTACTTGGTTCTGATGATCTAGGACACCTCTTAGAAACAATGCAATTGACTTTGGTCAAGAGGTAGCCCTGGCTCAAATTATTGGCTAATTAAATGTTGGTCTATAGCAGATATAAAATCTATGCACCTGTGCATTTCTTTCTTATTGTTACCTTCTATTACCTAAAGAACACCAGCACATAGATATCTGACCCCATCCAATCATCTTCAGTGATGCTTATTCATAATTATCTTACTGTTCTCTGCAAGACATTTCTGTGTTTACTGCCTTCTTTCTTCCTGGTGCCTGAATCTCAGATGAGAACTTCATCTGCCATAAAAGTTATAAAAGCATTAAAAAAAGAGTTCACCCTTCTCTTGAAGTTATTTATTTATACCTTTAAATATAGTCACAGAGAATGAATATACTAACTCAAGCAAACGAACTTTTCTTTTTTCTTACAGGTAAGGATTTAGGCTATTAAATATATAATTTTCAATGTATGTGTTTATGGTTACTTTTGTTATGAGCGCCCGCTAGTGGGTAGTGAATGACCCTAATCTGGCCATATAAATACAAATCTCTTTCTAGTTCTTAAAGCAATCTGTCATTCCCAGGTAAACTTCCCTTTGTTGGAAGGATAGTTCTCTCACTGACCCTACCTGACATCCAGTTCCAACAGAAGTAACAATATTAGTATTGTTTGAAATAATCCTGGTGACTAGTATGCATTCCACAAATACCAGTCAAGCTGGAAAGCGGCTTCTTAGTAAACCATATTTTCAGAAAACATGGCGTCTTCTCATCTCCTTGTCCTCATTTGAGCTCTCAATAAATTCCAGCATTTTTTTAAAATAAATGCTAAAAGACCAAACATCATTCTGGTGTATTCCTTGCTTCACAGAGCCTTTGAAAGGCACCATATAATGGAAAGTTCAAATTCAAGATGTTTGGTTCACTTCTGAGAAGTAGATGACCCATGTTGATTGACTGGTCATTCCCATGCTCTTGACGTAAAATATGTCAGTAGCAGCAATGAAGGTCTTTAACTATAGCAGAAGCCTGTTCTTCTGCTTTAGATAAACAGGTGCTTTGCTGGGCAGTACACAACAAGGTGTACAACTGGTTTCCTTAGTGTGAGGCAGGCTGTCGGCTCTAGGTGAAAGGGTTGAGTTCCCAGAAAGCTCTCATTCCCCAATCTTGATATTAGCACATGATTATAAGTATGGGGCTAAAAAGACTAAAGAAATTATTGCCAGGAAATCCTTGATTATTTGTTTTAACAAAGACATTTTAAAAAATTGAAAGTTGAGGTTTATTTTTAATTTCATTAACTGTTAGTGCAATGGGCGTTACTCATGACTACTCAATGAATGCATTTGTCACGGTGACCCACTTAGAAAACCTGATTTTCATTTGTTTTAGAGGAAGGCTTTTTTAGCCAAAAATGTTTCCTTTTTCTTCTTTTTAAAACTATATAAAAACATTCTGTTATAGTGCTATATTTAATACATAAACTATATTGCTGTTCTTACAATAAACCATTTTGTTAAATAGTGCTACTTAACATGTAAAGTATAGTGCCATATATGTGATCAACTATACTTCTTAAAATTGAGCAAAATATTAGAAGACTAATACATAACGTATACTTTATAATTATGCCTTCATCGCTTTATCTATGCTGACATCTTTATATTACAGCAATCTGCTAGTGTGGGTTCACTAACTCCCAAAGGCAACTAACTGGTCCTTGAGAATCATGTTTTCTCTAGCCCAGATTAGAGTGGGATTCCCTCACAATACCCAGTCTTCTGAGAACTATCGTGTGGTTTGCTCAAAGCTCCAGCATTGGAGCATCATGATAGGGAGGTTCTGGCCTATTAGGGTCATATCACAAGAGGCAAACAGTGAGCACGTAGCCCATCCTGTGTGCTGTTTTCACTACTTTCACCCTGCTTTCTCTACTTGTACTTTTTTTCTTTTATACAGAGGACATCAAGAGTTCAAACATGCAAATAAAACTAAATTCAAAAAGTCTGTTGGTGAGAGAGTACTTTCATTTCACACTGTAATCGCTGGAGTGATGCTCACCTAGCTCTGGAATCCACCAGGTAGGCCACACAGCCAGGATGCTATCTATTGCACAATGACATCTTTCCAGGACTGCAGATCCATGCCCCACCCCCACCTTTCTCTCTCAGTCTCTGCCAGACTGTCTGTTAGTCTCTCTTCTCTGTCAGTCAGTAACTCAGTCCATCTCTATCCATCTATCCATCTATCCGTCTGTCTGTCTGTCTGTCTGTCTGTCTGTCTATCCATCTATCTATCTATCTGGTGTCTCTCTTGTATGTATCTCTCCCTCTGTTCTCTCTCTCTCTCTTTCTCTCTCTCTCTCTCTCTCTCTCTCTCTCTCTCTCTCTCTCTCTTTCTCTCTCTCTCTCTTTCTTTCTCTCTCTCTCTCTTGCCCCTGGTCTCCCTGTCTCTGTCTATCTCTTCCTCTCCCTCTCCCTCCCTACCCCCTCTTGATTAATCACTTATGAGAAGTGTAATTAAGGAGACAAGTTACCTTCCCGTTTCAATAATTGATTCCTACCTCTGGCTCAGCCCTTGAAAATCTGTCTCTTTTCTTCCTTGCCAACAGTCCCAACCTCTCCAGAACTTGACAAGGAAGCTCACATATTTCATCCCATTAAGAAATGATGGGTTTTTTTCCTGTGTCACCCTGATGTATCTGTAGCTCAGAGTTCAGGAGCAGGTCCCTACTCCTTGGGATTAAATTCGTTAAAGTCGGTAAGTAATAAAGTCTATTTTAATAGATATCGGCTTAATAAGTAAATGGGTTAAAAAAGTACTCAGAAGTGCTTGGTGATCCAGAACATTAATAGATATAGCACAGCCTTCCCCACTCAGGGAGGGAAGATTTCAACAGTATCTGTCAAGAGTACAGTCCTAGTGATCTACTTCTTCGATATCCCACCTATGAGGACTCCACCACCTACGAAGCTACGTACCTATCAATGAATGGATCCAAGGTGAGATTATGTCCTTTTACAATCTGATCACCTTGAACACCAGTGCATGCCATACAAAGCCTTCAGCCTCTGAGCTTTGGGAGTTAATTAGAATACAAACTATCAAAGGTAAGAGACAATGAGATGAAGGGCAAGTGACCAAAAGGGAGCCAAACGCAGCTTTATAACAAATCCACTGTTTTTGAGAATGTGCAGGTGATTCCCAACTTTGATAAAGAGCAGTTCTGTAACAATGACATGGTGGCTATTAATGGAAGTTGTTGCAGAGAATTTGGTATGGTTTAAATGTTTTTCCCAAATTTCCCATGGTTCATGATCACCAGTGCATGTGTGTCAGGAAGTGTATCTCCTAAGAGGTGATTAGCTCATGAGATCTCTGCCTTCATGATTGGGTCATCAGGCTTATCACAACAATATAGACTCAAGATGTTATATTTATATATTGGTACATATGTACACAAAATTATACACATATGTGTAGCAATAATAAAGAAAAAGAAGCTATCTATTTGAGTTGGGGAAGACACTGGAGGGTTAAAAAGAAGGTACCTCAGAGGGATTGAACATAAGAAAGGGGGTGTAAATCTGTTAAAAATATATTTTAAAAAATAAAGTATAAAATAAATGTTAAACCTAGAATTCCACTGTAAGCATTAATTCATATGACCATGACATTCTCTGCATTCTGCCTGTATGCCTACATTTGTATCAATCCAATTTAGCCCAAATTTGTTTTTCCTTATATTCCAAAGAAATGGCCAATGCCATGTCTTATCTCCATGGTAACTACATCCTGCCAATAGCCAGTCTTGAAATGATCTTAGACATCAGATTTTATTCTATTCTATATAAGCAATCTGTAAACACAATGTTTCCGGTTTCAAATATATTGAGAATTAATTACTTCTGGCACCTTTCATTCATTCCTAATATCCAGACACAAGGATGATGACCCTTTGTTTGGAATACATGAGTAATCACTGTACAGGCTCTCCTGCATCCATGACTATTACAAAGCAGATTCTAAAAAAGCAAATCAGTGCATATAGCTTCTCTGTTAAAATCCATATGTGACACAGAGTGGTGGCACACACCGTTAGTCCCAGAACTCAGGAGGCAGAGCCAGTCAGATCTCTGGGAACTTGAGTCTAATTTGGTCTACAAAAGAAGTTCCCAGTACAGTCAGAGACACAAAGAGAAGCCCTGGCTCAAACTAAAAACAAAAAGCAAAACAAAACTGAACCAACTTCAACTTCAAATATAGACATGAATCTATGACGATTTACTTATGGGCTAGGTGGTTAAGAGCACTTGTTGCTTGTCTTAGCTAGGGTTTCATTGCTGTGAAGAGAAAACATGATCATGGCACTTTTTATTTTAAAAAAAACAAAAAGCAAAACAAAAGCAAAAACAACAACAACAACAACAAAAACATTTAATAAGGACTGGCTTACAGTTTCAGAGGTTTTGTCCATTATCATCATGGCAGGAAGCATGGTGGCATGCAGGCAGACATGGTGCTGGAGAAGGAACTAAGAGTTCTACATCTTGGTCTACAAGCAGCAGGAGGCTGTGTTCCACACTGGCCAAAGCTTGAGAATAGGAGATATCCAAGCATGCTCCCACAATGACACACTTCCTCCAACAAGGTGACACCTACTCCAAAAAGGCCACACCTCCTAATAGTGCTAAGAGGTCAACCCTCCCTTAATTCCATTCAATATCATTAATCTGTTTATTTCCTTGAACATAGGATTTATCTGCATTCCATTTCCGGGTACTCCTTTAATCCCTGAAACACACATTTTGTATTTTTCCTTTCTAACCTTGCTCCATTTTACAAAATGTTCTTCATAAGAGTGAACCACTACAGGACAGAGTCTATACTCACTGTTTTGAAATTTTTTTTGTCAATGCAAATAATCTAAATCTCTTCACCTTAGTTAGCCTCAGACAGACTCTTCAGACAAGGGCAAAAAGTAACCACATTTTTCACAAAAAAAAAAAAAAAAATCCCAAGAATTATCTGTATACCACACATGAAAATTATTCTCCACTGAAACCTCTTGAGCCAGGACCCACAGTTCAAATCACTTTCAGTACCACTGTCTTCCTCACTTCTAGTATGGCTCATTAAGCCCCACTTAAAGCATTCCATTGCTTTCCTAATCCAAAGTTCCAAAATCCACATTCTTCCAAACAAAAGCATGGTCTGCCGTATCACAGTAATACCCCAGTCCTTGATACCTATTCAAACCACCACACTGCTCTTGTAGTAGGTCCAGATTTGATTCCCAGCACCCATGTGGCAGCTGACATCTAGCTTTAACTCCACTCCCATAGTATCTGATGCCTTCTTCTGGCCTCCAAGATAATCAAGAACGCATATGGTGCATATAAATACATGGAAGCAAAACACTCATACACATAAAATAATCTACAATTTTTAATCCTTAGGAATATGTCCATTCAGTATAGTCTCAGAGAAACATGATTCATAATCCTTACAAACTTTCCTTCTGAATCAAGCCCACTCTATTTCTTTCATTCTCCTGTCTCATTCTGCCCGAGCTGATTTAGCCTTGTTCCTCTCACCTGTACCAGCCACAGGGAAGTTACTGTCTTGCTCTAGCAATACTGCTAATTTCTTTATCTTACCCTAATTTCTTTTCCATACACTGGTTTCTATGTGTTAAAAACAATGTCTACCACATAGTAGTAGACACTCAGTAAAAACAATAATAAATAGCTGACTGAACAAATGGACTTGGTGACATAATAAATCTTGCTTTTATTTTATGATGAAGGTCATGGGAATTTGTAATGGTGTCCATAACAGCCAAAGAGTGATGGATACTGTCCCAAATGTAGCTAGACATAAGGCCAATGACTTATAAGAGAGTTGGCAGAAATATCTCCTTACTAGAACCAGTTTTCTTGGACTGCATCAGACTCAACCAATCCAGCTGCCTATGGATCAACCCCAGAATATAAATCATAGACAACAAGATGCACAGGAGCCAAATAAGACATATGCTAAGAGATGGTAACTACTCAAAGTCATAAGCAAACAAAAGCCATGAAACTTGTCAGTCTATAGTGGCTTAGGAAAGAGGCAAAAGAATGTAAAAGCCAAAAGTGGTTTCCTGATAGTTCTAGCTCACGCTGTAGTAGGTCACTCAATGACAAAGTTTCTGAGAAATGTGCTGCTAGGCAATGTTATCATTTGTGCAAACACCATAGAAAATACTTACGCAGAGCTAGAGTGAAGAGCATAGTACCAACCCGAGCCTCAGAGTGTAGCCGATTGATCTCGTTGGCTCTGCTCGACCGTGCTCACCAGATCTGTTCTGGCAAGCAATTCGCTCTACAGTCAGCTGCTATGGAGTTTATAGAGCTTCTTCAGCTGCCTTCACTGCAGCATTCAGGCACTCAGAATATACTTTCCATGTTGTGCCATAGTGATTCTCGAGCTGCTTCAAATACCCAGAACTAGCAGTAACTTCCACATCACATCCTGTTTA
This sequence comes from Mastomys coucha, assembly GCF_008632895.1. NCBI lineage: Eukaryota > Metazoa > Chordata > Mammalia > Rodentia > Muridae > Mastomys > Mastomys coucha. Next base: position 172,408,591 of record NW_022196905.1, on the reverse strand, counting down.
ACCTTTCCATGCACCTTTGCAGGCAAGCTTTGCCCATTGTCAGAAGTGGGGACAGTGCTGAGAGAATGTAGTCTTCCATGTGTTCTTCAATCCAAGCATTAGACGTTTCTCCATGTATGACATACATTGCTTCAATAAAGCAGATCCCTTAACAGTTTCTGTAGCTCTCTCCTTATTATTCAAGATTGTGGCTGTGTCAGAATGGAACACACCTGACTGGTGACCAACAACTACCACTGATTCTCCTCCTCTGTAGTCCATCATAAACATATATAATTATACTTCCTGTCAACCACTCAACATAGCCTCTTACTGGGTAGAGAGGATGTGTGTGTGTGTGTGTGTGTGTGTTGTGTGTTTGTGTGTGTGCATGTGTATTTAGGGATATGATTAAAACAACACAAGATCAAATCAAGTAGAAAAGAAATATTGCAATCAAAAAGATGTGGTAGCTGGGCAGTGGTGGCGCATGCCTTTAATCCCAGCACTTGGGAGGCAGAGGCAGGAGGATTTCTGAG
>NW_022196905.1:172399971-172408006 GCF_008632895.1 Mastomys coucha | reverse complement strand
AAAAAAAAAAAAAAAAAAAAAAAAAAAAAAAAAAAAGATGTGGTAAACGAATAGCAACTCTGTAGACTACTGCAGACAGCAAAAGTCGTAGTGCTTCACAACCAAGAAAAAGGAATTTTCTAGAGACTCATTCTGTAGCCTAGCCTGTTCTTCATTCCCTTTATTCTCTTTCCTTGGTTTCCCAAGTTCTGGGCTTAAAGGCATGTATCACCGTGCTTTCCCAGTAAACTGAGGAGGGGTAGAATTAAGAGAAAGTGGAAGAGGAGCTGTACTGGGAGGGGTGGAAGGAGGGAACACTGAGGTCAGGATGTATTATAGTATAAGAGAAGAATATATAGTCAAATAAATAAATAATGCAGGAAGGAAGAAAGGAAGAGAAGGGGGAAAGAATGTGAGTTCTGGACTCACTACCATAAGTGAGATATTTATATTCTTGATTTTATGATGTCTTTAAAACTCCACTGTATGTTACATCTCTGGTTTAGCTTAATCCAAACTAGACAGACTATAAAGTGCCCAGAGCCATTAAAAGCTAGTGGCTACAAGAGAGGGATCCTAAGGGGAATTGCCTGCACTGTTTTGTCTTTCTGGAACCAAAATACATTCCATGTTCATTAGAAATAACTAGAATGTTCAAGCCACCACCAGTGTCAAAACCTAAAAATTAATGGGAATTTGAGTTTATAAAGTCATACACCTGATCTCTTCAAGTGAATCATGCTAATCCATCGTTTCCTGAGCCATCATCTCTTTCTCCATCAGAAGGTATACTAGTGCTGGCCTTCGGCTATCTTCTAATCTCCATAAACATTTTGCCTCTCTGATGATTCCTGTTCCAACTCATACATTACTTTTCACTTCCAATCTTTTCTCTAGCTTTTCTCATCAACATCATTATTTTAGAAGAGGAGACATGGAAACAGATTGCATCTAAGCAAAAGGGAATCAGGCAGAAGAGCTAAAGAGATGGGTTGGTAAGAGTCAGTGGTAAATGAAACTTTAGTAGGAGATGAATTAGGAGTTAATTGTGGGGTGGTCAAGTGGGAGACAAGGGTGTTAAATCTATCAGTGTCTCTCCACCTTCACTACCATTCCTTAACAAGATCATCACCCTCTACAGTGGATCCCAGCAGCATCCCCTCTTACCAGAACACTATGGACAGCATGGGACCAGCTGGACCCAAACATGGAAGAACTCTGCCAGCCCAGTGGCGTGTTCCTTCCAGTCTGTCTGGGCCAGTACCTTAAGCAAAACTTAGGCACAAATTCCGCAGCTAGTTTCACAATACCCAGAGGAAGTTCCACTCCCAGGTGCTCTGACATGCCCAGGATCATAGGATCAGAGGTGAGGAGGACACAACATCTCTCCCAACACCAATAGTAACTGGGACCAGCTGGACCCAGGCACGCAGCGCCAGCCCATTGGCACGGGTTGCTTCCCATCTGTCTGGGCAGGTGCCCTGAGCAGACCTTGGGCACAAACTCTGCAGCAAGTCCCATAATACCCAGAGGAAGCTCTACTCCCACGTGCTCTAATGGGCCCAGGATCACAGGACCACAGAATCACAGGATCTCAGTGACAGCTTGACTCTTAGGAGTTCTGACACAACCAGGATCACAAGAAGGACAGGCTCCAGTCAGATTTAGCCAGAGCAGGTAGCACTAGAGATAACCAGATGGCGGAAGGCAAGCATAAGAAAATAAGCAACACAAACCAAGGTTACTTGGCATCATCAGAACCCAATTCTCCCACCATAGCAAGTCCTGGACACACCATCACACCAGAAAAGCAAGATTCAGATCTAACATCACTTCTCATGCTTATGATAGAGGACTTTAAGAAGGACATAAATAACTCCCTCAAAGAAATACAGGAGAACACAGGTAAACAGCTAGAAGCCCTTAAAGAGGAAATAAAACATTCCTTAAAGAACTACAGGAATACACAATCAAACGAGTCTTTGTGACAAGCTTACCAAAAATTCTCCAGCTCAGACACCAAGGCTGGCTCTTTTGGCTCTCTTGTTTAGCTCAGCATCTCTAGTGCTACAAAATTCCAGAAGATGTATGTGGTTGTGAGACAATTGGAGAAGGAAATAAAGGAAAAGACAGAACAGAAAAAAATGAAAGAAAAAGAGGAAGAAGACAGAGTTTTGCTCTCTGATATTCCTTCAAGCCACTTTTCACTCCCTCCATGTTCATTCTCAAACTCAGTACTGTTGAGGTCTGCTCCCCTAGCGAGGCTGTAGCCATTTTGTTCCATGCCTGCCAGCTATTTCAAACTGTTGCTGGAATACGCCTGCCAGTCTCTGATGCAGAAAAATAACTTAAATCAGAGCAGGGTCATGCTGACCACATACCCTGTTATGTTCTGTATGTTATAAAGTTTGTTCATCTTATGAAATTCCATAACTATAAACTTCATGTAGGACCCATCATATTAGAGGTCAACATGAACTGTTATGTCTAAAATGACTTGAGTCAGAGGGATCCAGGGGGAATAGGAAGCCCACAGGAAGACCAACAGAGTCAACTAACCTGGGCAGCACTTTCATTACTTGCATATGGGCTCATTGTGGGTCTTGAGGTTTCTGGCTTTATAAGCTGACATTGAAAAAAACTTGGAGATCATAGCCTCAGCCCCAAACTCGGAGCAATGGTCCTAATCAACCAGTCTTAAGGTGGGCATTCAATAAACCAACCCTGTCTAACTGAGATTGGTGTTCATGATTGTGGGGCAGGTCCTGGACCACAACAAATACCACAACAAAAACCTTACATTTGCCCATGAGATGGGTCTCAAGTTGGACAAGTTATTGTTTGGCCATTCTCTCAGACTCTGCTCCATCTTTGTCCCTCAATTTCTTATACATAGGACAAATTTTTGGGTCAAAGTTTGGTAGATGGATTAGTGTCCTTATCCCTCCACTGGGGATTCTGCCTGACTATAGGGAGTAGCCACTTCAGGTTCCATATCCCTACTGCTCAGAGTCTCAGCTAAAGATACCCCCATAGACTCCTGGGAGCCTCCTGTTATGCTTACAGTCAGGAACCTAGCATAACTGTCCTCTGAGAGGCTCCATGCAGCAACTGACTGAAACAGATGCAGAGATTCACAGCCAAATATTGGACAGAACTCAGGGATTCTTATGGAAGAGTTGGGGGGAAAAATTGAGGGATCCAGGAGGAATAGGAACTCCACAGGAAGACCAACAGAGTCACTAACCTGGTTCCTTGGGGGCTCTCAGAGGCTGAACCACCAACCACTGGACCTAGGGCCCTTACATATATGTAGCAGATGTGCAGCTTGGTCTTCATGTGGGTTCTGAACAACTGGAGCAGGGACTGTCCCTAAAGCTCTTGCCTGCCTGTGGAATAAGTTCCCCTAACTGGTTGCATTGTCAGGCTTCAGTAGGAGAGGATGTGCCTAGCCCTGCCCAGATTTGATGTCGCAGGATTGGGGGAGGTATACCCAGGAAGGGCTTCCACCCTCACAGAGGAGAAGGAGAAGGGGGATGAAGGAGGGACGGTGTAGGGAGTCAGGATGTAAACTGAATGAATGAATGAATGAATGAATGAATGAATAAATGGAAAAAAGAAAAAAGAAAGATCTTATGCTTCTTGATATCCCCCCCTTGCTCATCCCCTACTTATTTTGACTTACACTTTACAGCATCCTAACCTAACTTCTCCTTTTCAGTTCCTGAGACTAGCTGGGACTATCCCTTCCTTACCCCTTTGTTTTGTTAATCTCTTTGTTAGGAATTCTCTTTGCCTTTTGTCCTTGAAGTTGCACCTTCAATTTTACCAACTAAGGCATACAGTCTGATCTTCCCCCATCACTCCTTATAATAGCCAGCTGTTTCCTTGATAGGATATTATCATCCTGTAATTGGGTATTGATGGATTTGCGTACCTACTTATTAGCCATTCTGACCCTACTTAACCATGAGTCCCACAAAGGGCCAGCCCCTGTCTATTTCATCCATCTCTGCACACTGGCATCTGGTACAGTGTCTGATACATAGTAGATATTAAACCTATAAGACATGGATCTATTAAAGAGTTTCTTGACATTAAAACATTTCTCTGCGATAACTTACTTTATCATTTCCTATAACTTTTCATCTGGCTCATCCTGAAACTGTAGAGTGTATGAAGAGATCTGGATATCTTATTTGGCTGCTGCAATTCCTCTATAGAGAGTGATGGTTCAGCATGCCTAAGTCTAAGTCTGGTGTGCTGTTTCGCTAACTGCAGAGAAAATTTCAGTGGTGCAATTCGATCCTCCAACAGGGCACCTTGAAGCCCAGACAGAGTTCTAGAAGAATCACCTCTTGAAAGACAGCAAAGAATCTGGTGATTGAGAAAGCACTGACTCAGAATATTCTAGAAGAAAAAATAATGAAGATACAGGAAAATGGATAAGGCGCATCGTCACCTTATTGCTCCTTCACCAAGTGGTTTGCCTCTCAATAATATAATGATTTTATAAGTGACAATAAAACCCCAGTCATTCTGACAACCCTTTGACATGCATGGTCTCATTTAACCCTCTAAACCTCACAACAACCCTTCAAAGTCAAGATTATACTTGTATCCAATGTACAAATATTTAAAAAAAAAAAATCATTCACAGACTGGCTTTATAATTTACCCACAAATACTCAGCTGTTAAACTGACGAGCCAGTATTTGAACACACATCTGACAGTTCCAAGGTTGATGGCTCCGTGCCTTCCATCTCATACCCTGGGGTTAGCAGCCATAGATGGAAGAGTAGATTGAATAGTGCTGTGCTTTGGGTGCAGTTTGCCCCAGGTACTTTGTCCTCGATGTAGCAGTGTGGCAAACGATGATGCCTTTAAGAGTGGGGGCTACTGGGAAGACCTTGGGTCATTGGGACGTTTCCCCTGGAAATGCGTATGGGATCTCAAAAAATCCATGGCTTCCTGTTAAGATCAGATCTCTCACCAACCAGTGGTGGCACATGCCTTTAATGCCAGCACTTATGAGGCAGAGGCAGGTGGATCTCTTAGTTCAAGGCCATCCAGTTCTCCTGAGTGAGTTCCAGGACAGCCAGTGCTACACCGAGAAATTTGTTGTCTCAAAAAACAACAACAACAAACAAACAAAAACAAAACAACAGATCAGATCCCTCACTGACGCGCTCTTGTTGTGAATCCCATCACAGCCTCACCAGAAACCAAATCAAGGGGACCACTGAGTGCTAGACATAAAACTTCCAGAACTATTATCCAACTAAACCCCCTTTCTTTAAAAGGTTAGTGTCCCTCATGTATTTTAACAGGATAATGTAAAAGTATAGAACCGTGTACTAATGCACAGGATAACTTCTCCTCTGACCCAGGACACATGCTGACCTTGAAACCAGGAGCTAACTCTTTGGATGGTGCACAGTGGGTGTTGAGAAGGAGGAGCGGTTTCCTCCTGGTAGCAGAAGGAACAGGAGAGCCAGGGAAGCACACTGGAGTGCTTGGCAGGTCCATGGGACCGGTTTTCAGTTCTGACTCCAGTGTTCCTTCCTACCCAGACTCTAGGCCTTTTTCACAGATCCTCTTTCTGTTTTCCTCTTTCTCCTCTCCTACCTACTGATAGCTCAAGGGGAGTCCTTCTACTACAAAAAAGCACAGAAGTAAGTCTCACAGCAGCAGATCATCAGAGGGGCCTCAAACTTCACCCTGGAACCAAAAGACATTGCTTGCTGGGCTGAATTATTCTTTTCTTCCTGGTTTTCTCTATTCTTTTTTTGTGAAGGTGATGGTATGTAATTAATAAATTTCTCAGTGTACACAATTAACTAAAACAGAATAATAAAACTCAAAGTGGCCTCCCATAAGTATAGACAAGCCCACTCAGAACGGCAGGGGAGCTGCAATCATGTTCCTATCTGGAGGCCAGGATCTTTGAGAAAGGATGCAGACCTGAAACATTGTGAATATGCCTGAGAAGGAAGACCAAACACAGATCAAGAAAAAAGAATCAACATGCCAGAGAGATGGTCCAATCATGAAATGCTCGCCTACAACCAAACAATCAAAAATGCATCATGATTTTCTATTCATCAATAAGCAGGCATCATGGTCAAAGGGCTACAAAATTAATAGTGTGTCAGAAGCAGTGGCCATTGAGTTACTTTGCTTTAAGTCAAGCTCCGGCACTCTGTCTCATCAGAGACAGCTCCTTTTGGTTTTCCTGCGTTCCCCAGGATTGATGGCATCACAAACATGGTGTGCGTGTGCTTTCATGCTTTGCTGCTCCAAGGATATTTTGAGTGAAAGCACTGTTCACAGTTGTCTCAGGTGCTCGACACTCTTTTTATCACTGAGATCACCACACTGTGAGCTGAATCATGGGAAAAGAGTGACAACAACAGCTCGCCACTCTTTATCACTGAGATCACTGCACTGTGAGCTGAATCATGGGAAATGAGTGACAACAGCCTTGGTGGAGTTTATGATAAAGGGATGAATCTGCTCCCAACCTGCAGTGTTTGTATTCAAATCACTATTGTTTGTGTGTTGGACTTCAGTGAGAGAAGCAAAAGTTTGTGTAGGTTCTAATTCTGTTACTTTTCCATACTATACCAAAACTTCCCAATAACAGAAAGTCGCTAATAGTTTGAGAGAAAAATCTATTTCCCTACTTTAAAAAACACATGCAAATTTTCATTGTGTCTGGAGCCTACCATTCAGAGCTCAACTGATCAACTGAAGCTTTCCTTAAGGCCTTGACATATGGAGAAGGACCAGCTCTTTTTCTTTCTTTTTTTTTTTTTTTTTTTTTTTTTTTTTAACTTTTATTGCATTATGATGAGAAAAGTTACATGATTTCAATTTATCTGAATTTGTTAACATTTAAAAACATATTTTTAACTAAATAGAATTGAATCACATTCTTGTTTCTCTTTTGTACCACCTCTCCTCCTAGAGAACCCACTTCAATACCCACAATATCTTTTTTGTCATATTCCTTAAAATTTATAAGATATTATAACAATAAAAATAAGTATTATAAATGTTGTTTGATATAAAACAACAATCAATTTAATAGTCTTATGTAGATGCTCGTCTACAGCAATAGTGAAAATACATTTTTCTCAATATAAATTTTAAATAACTCCAAACATTTTAACTATACTTTTTTTTCATTGTAATAAGGCTGTATTTCAATGACCCTCACATCACCAAAGGATTTTACCTCCATCGTAGCTAAGCTGAGAGTTGATAGTTCTGCTGCACCAAGAAATGAATTGTAGGCTCGATTTCTATTTTGTGCCAAATGCACTAAACAAAGAAAGAATTTTAAAAGAATTTAAAGAAATTCTAAGAAATTTAAAAGAATTTTAAATTACCATAGATGGAGAAAACAAGATATTCCATGACAAAACAAAATTTACACAATATCTTTCCACAAATCCAGCCCTACAAATAATAATAGATGGAAAACATCAACATAAGAAGCAAAACTACACCCTAGAAGAAGCAAGAAGGTAATCTTTCAATAAATCCACACCAACCTAATTCCACCTCTTACAACAAAAACGACAGGAAGTGACAATTACTTTTTCTTAATATATTAATAAGAAAATTAATATTACCAACATATCCTAGTTGATTGAAATCCAATAATATGAGGAATTAGAAATTTGTTAATTGTCATCCAATGGTCTCTCTAATTTGGTAATTGGAGAAATAGGTCCAACATTGTGCAATCTATATACACTTTCAGCTTGTTTGTTTGTGACAGTGTCTGGCTGTGTCTTGAACATAAGGGTCTTGAAATCTTGCTTCTCCTATCTCAGCCTTTCTATTAGTAGTATTGTTTATTTCATGTTTTTACACTATACTATGGTTTTCAGAACAGCTTATATATTTCAAAAGTATTTATATACTCAAAAGAAACATAGAAGATTAACTAGGGAGGGGGCTTGTAAGAGAACAATAAAGTGAGACTGAATACTTTGCTTGAAGTTTGTAACTCTTGTATCAAGTTTGAAGAAGAGGACTTTATAA
>NW_022196905.1:172392765-172399432 GCF_008632895.1 Mastomys coucha | reverse complement strand
TTATTGTTATAATATTTTATAAATTTTAAGGAATATAACAAAAAAGATATTGTGGGTATTGAAGGGGGGTCTCTGGAAGGAGTGGGTGTACAAAAGGGTAACAAGAATGTGATTTAATTCTATTTACTTAAAATATGTTTTTAAATGTTAACAAATTCAAATAAATTGAAATCATGTAACTTTTCTCATAATAATGCAATAAAAGTTTAAAAAAAAATCAGATCCATTCCCATCCATCTATCTTGCATCTACTTTTTTATCAAAAATATTGGTAATTCAAGAAAAGTACTCACAATTTTTTTCTTAGAGGGTAAATATGGAAAAAACATTGGTAAGAAACTTCATATGAACCTGGTATGGGAATAGAGCTTCTATAAATATAAATACTATCCCATTTAATCCTCATAAGGAGTTGGAATCTGAGGATGAGACAGGTTTGTTATAACGAAAATGCAGTTAAACCAAGCATGTCATAACTCTGAAGCTTGCTTTCTTTTCTGCCACTTGGTGCCACGTTTTCTCAGTGAGAAGTCTTTTCTTGTTAACTGCTGGCTGTTTTAGAAAGATCCTCTGTCTTTTTACAAGTGACAGAAGCAAACTTACGTCTAAGAGGACAAGCACCAGAGGGCTGAACACATCAGTACACTGATCACATTGGTCTACTGAGAGCATGCAGCACACAACCTGAGAGTTGTGCTTGTCACTACATCTGACCTCAGAGTCGCTTCAAGCCTGTGACAAAGGGATCCCTGAGGGAACATTAAATTCTCTTCATGAAGGAAGACAATGTCCTAGAAATAAAAAAATGGTGCCAATTGCTTCTTCCCAATGAAACGTGTGTAGCTGGACAACTGATTTTACTATAATTATGTAAATACCATAATGACATGTGACCTAATAATATCTTGTTTTCTAAAAATCCAGAAAGACTTCAGAATAGACCAGACCAGGCAAGAAAAATCTATTTTTGCACAGTGCCCAACAAATAAGCAGGGCTTTAGACTGAGGTGTCTAAGAGTCAGACGTGGAGAAATCTACCTGAGGTGGCATTAGTAATGCTGGAGAAGGCTGCCTATACATGAAAGGTCTCATTCTTGAGAGAGCAGCAATAATTATCTGCTGTTAAAGAAAGGCTTGCCCCAGAAGTGACACAGAAAGTGCCTGTTTCACAGAAACAAAGTGAATCAATTTATTAACCTGTAACACAAGGTCAGGGTAACCCAGGAGCCATTTGAAAGTTCATCCGCAGTGTGTGTATGTAATCCATATGCTCTGCCTATTTTGTCCTAGAGATCCATGCAGTTATAGGAACGGAAAGCTGAAATAGGTAGAAGCCAAGCCATATCAAATACCGCAGAGTCCCATAATTGCATAATTAAGCATCTTAAGTATTATGAAAATTTCATTGGATAAAAGTTACTTATAGAAACTGTATTGTGGATACATCAATAATATATTAAGGTTAATTTGGGTGCTTGTGGAAGAGAAAACTAAATAGAAGTAACATTTTTATTCAGCATATTAAAGGTAATAGCTTCACAGGCTGTGTTGAAAATACTATTTAATGTAGTAAATAAATTATATATCCTAAATCTGTCTTACATAGTCTTTCAAATATAAGAACAGTAAAATAATAAAAAAATTAAGACATAAACCTCTATCTAGCACACTCCCTTTTAAACAATCTACCTTTTAAATAATCATATATGGATAATGTTAAGGTATACTTAAAATAATTTTTATTATTTTGATAGCAGTTATTTTTATTATTTATTCTTCTCTTATACATTACACCTGCACCACACTATCCCTTCTCTCCACTCTTTCAAGTCCCTACTTCTCCTCTCCCCCAGATCCACTTGTCCCCCTGTTTCCTTTCAGAACAAAGCAGGCCTCCCAGGGATATCAACCCAACACAGCATAACAAATTACTGTAAGTCTAGACACAAACCTTTGGATGAAGGCTGGATGAAGCAACCCAGTAGGCGGCAAAGGGTCCCAAGGGCAGGTAAAAGAGATGATGATTGGGCAACAACACATCTTTTCACAAGTTTTATTTTTCTTGTTAATCTTGGCATTGCCCTTTTCCCATATATGGCCCCTTCTATCAAGTGGGCAGCTTAATGGGCTAGGGAGATGGCTCAGTGGATAAAGCACATGCTGGACAACCATGAGGTCTGGAGAGAGCCCCAGAACCCACAAAAATGTTGGGTGAGCATGGCAGCCTAGCTGCAATTTCTGCAGAACTATCCTTTGGAAAGGAAAATGGGATGAAGATCTTCCTAGATGTGCAAATATTTTTAAATAAGTAAATGTATTGCCTCGCTCATTGCTGGCACCATGAGGGGGCTTACATGTCTGCACACTTGAACCCAGACTGGCACAAGATCTAATTGGTTGGCTTCCACTACCTAGAATGGCAAATAAACAACATTCCTCCTTTACAGGGATGAGAACTCCCCTGTGAGTTGGGAAACACTCTCAACACTTGAGAACCCCAGACTGTCCCATTTATAATCACACTCCTAACATTTGATAACCATCAAAATAAGAGTTTGGTTTTTTGTTTTCTGGGGGTTTTTTTGTTTTGTTTTTTAAGAAAAAAAAACAACAGGATATAAATATGAACCTACGCAAAAGAACAAATATCTCAAGAGGTGGTGGTTCATGTATAAACACCTTGATATGCTTTAATCTCTTTCATATATAAACGCTCTTCGGATCAGAGAAATTTCTACAGTGGTGGTTAGCACAGAAAGTAACAACTGATAAAAATGCAGAAATAAGTGTTATGGAGTACTCAACCATAAATGGAATATCCATATCACCCCCACATCTGTACCTCAAGGCTCAGAAACCATCGCTGGACAGGGTTTGGTGGAAGGATCAGAGCTAGAGGTTGAGGATCACACTGCAACGGAGCATGATAGGATGGTTGCACTCATGAACTTACAGTAGATGTGGTTATCTGCCTAAGACTAAGCCAGTCATTAGTCCAGTATGGAAATGAAGATGCTCAGGAAAAGAGGTCCAATGGACAACTAATGACTTCTGGAAAGGGTAGAAACCTTGGCTTTAAGGGTATGGCCCCTGGTAGGTAGACCATGCCCAGTGGATGGCCCCATACCCATGAGTAAAAGGACAGCACAAATTGGAACGAATTGGGTGTTTTAAAAAGAGAAGAGAGGCATGGATACAGTGATGTGGGGAGGTGGGGTGGATCTGTGAGGAGTTATGAGAAGAAGTGTGGAAGAAATATGATCAAATACACGAACAAGATATAGCTCAGCTGTTAAAGACTAGGCTGATGATCAAAAAGATTCTCAAAAAGTTAATGAGAACAATGTATATAATTAAAATGGTTCATAACTCTGACCATAGCTTTAAGAGTATATTAACTCTTAATATTGCGGATGAAATCTCAGTCAAGACCTTGATGAATAAAATGATTAGAAACAGTCAATGACTTGGTAAAGACTGGGAAGCTAACGAAGGCCAGGCTTCCTTCCTTACATCACCATGGGTAATCGCAAGGACAAGGGACATCCTCTAGCCCAACATCTCCTGTTTACTTATGAACCCCAAACTGCACATGATTTTTCCCTCATTATTAATTACTTCTCTATGACTAAGGAGACTAAAAATATGTAGGATAGAAAAGTTTTGCCCCATGGTGGCACATGCCTTTAATCCCAGCACTTGTGAGGCAGAGGCAGGTGGATTTCTGAGTTCAAGGCCAGCCTGGTCTACAGAGTGAGTTCCAGGACAGCCAGGGCTACATAGAGAAACCCTATCTTGAAAATCCAAGAAGGAGGAGAAGGAGGAGGAGGAGGAGGAGGAGGAGGAGGAGGAGGAGGACGACGACGACGACGACAACGACAATGACGAAAAGAAGAAGAAGAGGAAGAGGAAGAGGAAGAGGAAGAGGAAGAGGAAGAGGGAGAAGAACAGCTAGACCTAAGCCAGGCTCATGCCTCTAATCCCATCACTTGGGAGATAGACAGGTGGATCTCTGTGAGTTTGAGGCCAGCATCATCTACATAATGAGTTACAGGATAGCCAGAGCTACACAGAGAAACCATGTCTCAAACAAAGAACCAAATGTAGAAAATTACTCAACTTATAATAGGAGAGACAGCTTCAGCCCCACAGTGTGGCTTGAGGCTGTGGTCTCGTGCATCATGACTGTATCTTCTAAGTGGGTTTATGCTGATTTCACACGAAATGCTTTTATGTAGAAAAGATCTCCCTCCTACCATTCTCGGAAGATTTTCTGTTACCTCTGTTCCTTTTGTTTGTAGAAATCATTCATATTGAAAGCTTAATATATAGCCATGTCTATATTGATATGGGGTTGTATGAATGTCAAATTTAGTTCAGCAAATTTAGAACTTCAGTGAATACAAATACTTTTTTAACACGGAATGTATTTTAATATAAAAATATAATGATAAAGTCATGGTAGAAAATATTTTTGACTGTTTACGATTATTTTCCCACCACTTCAGTATTGTACTGTGTGAATTGACCACTATGTCAAAATGATGCAGCTTCCTGTTAAAATTTACAAACTGCAGGGACAGAGGAGTGGTCAGAATTGAGAAAAACTGATTAGACCAGGAGCCACATGGTGGACTCTGTTTTATTTTGTTTGTATGTAAATACTCTTGTAAAGCATTCAAAGTGAAAAACATTTGGCAAACTCTAACACTACAATCAACTTTTCTATATTACATAAATAAAGCTAATTTTCTTTAAAAAAAATGTTTTGTCCCAAGAAGAGATTTATTTGACCATTTGAGATTATCTACTTCACATGAGTACTGCTAAGACAGAATTTCAAGTTCCCTTTACCTCCTTTTGCTACCCAAGAGTCCACTATACTCTCAAGGATTTTGAGATAACATTAATCAGATAGGGTTGTTATAAAGATAGAGAGGGGTTTCCAAACTCTGCATGGAACCCCCTTGAAGAAACCATGAAGTTTCCACCCTTGCTTTCTTGTCAAACATAAGCTACTCTCACACAAAAATATCTGTTTAAAATACACAGACTAAAAACAATCTCTACAGCAACCCGTAAACACAGGTCTTCCGTATAATGGCTGAGTTGGTTTGTTTTAGATCACCTTTGCACAAGCTAGAGACATTGGGGAAGAGGCACTCTCCATTGAGAAAATGCCTCTGTAAGACTGGCCTGTAGATAAGTCTACTGAGCATTTCCTTAAGGATTGATTTGGGAAGGCCAAGTCTGCTGTGGGTTATGCCAACCCTAGGCAGGTTGTCAAGCTCTATAAAAAAGCAGACTGAGCAAATTGTGGGCAGCAAGCTAGTAAACAATGTTCCTCTGGGCCCTGTATCAGTTCCTGCCTCCAGGTTCCTGCTTGAGTTCCTTCCCTGGCTTCCTTTAATGTCAGAGCTATGATGTGGAAATGCAAGCAAAATAATCCCTTTTTTCTCAAGGTTTTTTGTCATGGTGCTTTATCACAGCAGTAGAAACTCTAACAAAGACTGCAATATATGTCTATACTTATGGCATATGAGAGACTAAAACGGGAGAGTTAGGAATTTAAGAATAGGTTTTGTTTTTTAAGACAAAACACCCTGAAGCCCTATTTCATATTCACCTGTGGCTTTGAAATTATACAGAGCTGGAGTCCATAAGTCTCCCCTCAGGTAGGAGTAGTAAACACAGATTCGTGACAGATGCACACATACATACCTACACTGAAGTTCATTTATGAATTAGGAACAGGAGAGAATAATAAACATAAGATAATATAAGCAAAATACTATAATCAAAGTTAGTTAAGCTGTATGAATTATTCCTGCAACTTTTGTGTAACATTTTGAAGTTAACATTAGGTAACAGACGTCATTGATAACAAAACTAATGTGGAGAAGTAGAATTCAAAACAAGTCCATCAGGCTGGTGAGATGGCTCAGTGGGTAAGAGCACTGACTGCTCTTCCAAAGGTCCTGAGTTTAGATCCCAGCAACCACATGGTGGCTCACAACCATCTGTGATGAGATCTGAAGGCCTCTTCTGGTGTGTCTGAAGACAGCTATAGTGTATTACACTGGAGGGGAGTGGGGCCGGAGCGAGCAAAGGTCCTGAGTTCAATTCCCAGCAGCCATATGATGGCTCACAGCCATCTGTACAGCTACAGTGTACTCATACATATAAAATAAATAAATAAATCTTAAAAAAAAAAACCAAGTCCATCAGTCCTTTAACATGCAAGAGATTGACACAGAGTTCAAACCCAATTCAGTATTCATTTTTCAAAATGTATTCCTTAAGACTACTTTGGATCATCAGCACTGTCAGAGAGTCAAGCTGACTTCTCTTGGCTTCACTAAACACAGCTAATGTTTCTCTGGGGGCTAAGCGTCCTTACCATCCACATCAGGAACATATGTCCTTGAGCAGATTTGTTGGATTTTCTGTGCAGACACCTCAACTAAATCTGCTTTCCTCTTTGTTCAATTGTGTAACTCTAAATTCAAGGGTCTTCAAAGTAAAGACCTAATGCACTGGCTAGAAATCATTTGAATATTTATATTTTTCTGAAAAGTATTTCCTCTCACGTCTTCACATTTTCTAGACATAATTCATTTACCCTATTCAATTTCTATCTCTGCTCTCTCTCTCTCTCTCTCTCTCT
>NW_022196905.1:172368166-172392755 GCF_008632895.1 Mastomys coucha | reverse complement strand
TCTCTCTCTCTCTCTCTCTCTCTTTCTCTCTCTCTCTCTTTCTCTCTCTCATTATACAAGAATGGCTGGGCTGGGCTGGGACTTATAACCAATGCTACATCTGCTTCCCAAGTGTGTGTTTATAGGTGGGTGCCACTACATCCATACTTTTTATATCTTTTAATATTAATAAGCTTTCAAAATTACAAACAGAGGTTAGATTTCCATGTCTAGCAGATAATAAAAAGTGCATAGCCATCTGCTAGGTGAATTGAGGAACAAATGAGTTATGTTGCCCTGATCATCTTGGACCTGTTACCACTTGCAAGGGGAAGGCAACAGCCATTATCAATCTCATTCCCATCCCATCCCAAGGCAACAAATGCATGGATGACAGTCCCACCACAGAGAACTCTGTCTAAGAGCCTTTATGATACAAAAAAAAGAAAAAGGAAAAAAGAAAGAAAGAAAAGAAAAAAACAGAACAAAAGCACCACAACTGAGTTGTTTTCCTTTTGCATATGTTGTTTCTTTATTTAATATTTGGGAACATTTCAGGGAAAGAGCTCTTCCACAACTCCAAACACGGACAATAGGCTGCTCCAGCTACTCAGGCAATCCCCAAAAGCTAGAGCAAACGGTAAACAGACTTTTCAGAAAATGTTTGCATTCAAGCTTCAGAAGCCTTATTTGTGGGGGATTTGATGTGTTTTTATCATGGGTGGAAGTATATCCTCTCTAACAACAATAGGTATATTCAAAAGTTAACTATGAATATGCAGTAATATATGCACACCCAAAAGAAAATATAAACTTCTGAATGCCTGTGTATGTGACCTTATCTAGAACTAGGATCGTCATATGCAACATCAGGTTAAGATAAGCTATCCTGAGTTGGAGTTTACCTAATTCACTGACTAGAATCCTCATTTTAAAAAAGTAAAACTTAGATAAAGAATCTCAAGGCAAGATTGGCATAAAGTCAATGCTTACCAACACCAGCAATTCTAAAAGCCAAACCTTCAGAGAGAACGGGCTTTCTTGCCTTCAACACTAACAACATCTTCCGTTGTTACCCTTCAGTTCTGATGGATTGCCCCTCGTAACAGCCTCGATGTGGTTTTTATACTCCAATTATAATATTCAAAATATCTAATGGCATCAAAGTTCACCAAAATTAAAATAATCTAGAATGTTCTCCCACTTATTGAAATCTTCCCACTTCCTTCTAGGGTTCTGTCTGCCCAGTTCATGGCAATCACTCAGATCTACAACGTCTATCAAATCCTCAGAGCTAGAAAGTCATCTTGATACTTTCTCTTCACCTTCTGGATTTCATAAGGCTACTGGTATAAAAATGATCATGCAACCCAGGCTCCACCTGACAGCCATTCAGTCTCCTGGATCAGATTTCTGAAACAGAAATACCACCCTCTCTCCTCAACCTTCCTACATCTGCTGCTGATGGTGCACCAATCCGCTCATTCAGCCAGTGATATCTACTATTAGTTCCCAATGAAGAATGTGTTTTGTATAATAAACTACTTTAAGCACTGGGAAAATAACAAGTTGAAACTGGATACTGAGCACCCTTGCAAAGTACTACTCATAGGTGAAGATTATAAATGAGACAATTCAAGTATTGATAAAGACTCTAAGAATCAAGTAGAGAGATTTAAGAGAATTTAGGAGCTGGCATCGTTTTTGAAATGGTATAGATTGTAAGCCAATCGCCAGTTAACAGAACACAACTACCAACATCACTTGGCACCACAAGTTCTTCTTATTGCTTTAAATGGCTGTTTCCTCTTGATTGTCTAGGCCACATCCCTCGGTGCCAGGAGCATTGTTTTTACTCTCATCTCTTGGGAAAGGCTTCTCTTCCTTCACTGCTCCCTCACTGTAACTCCCCCCTCCCTCTGGGGCTGATGGCTGGAAGCTTGTTGTTGGCTCTGCTCCAGATGTGCTCTCTCTGAGCACAGTGTGCAGAACTGATAGCCCTTAATCGGCATTAGCTCTAACACACAGTAAATGGGATCCGTCGCTTCTCCGTTCTGTATTCTGCATTCTTTACACATGCTTCCATGGGATTTCGAATGTCACCATGCTCATCCTTCTTTGTTTTCTTTGTTATAACCATATTATACCATTGACTCAAACAGAGTCAACTAGATTGCTAAGGAATTTATTTTGTTTCAATCCCGGGATCTTTCTACTCTGGAGTTTCCTCCCTTTTGGTTTTATTAGCTTTAGGGAAAATTAAATGAGTTAGCACAGTGGCTGTGACAGTTGGGACACTCAGCATATAATGACCTCTAGGTATCCCCTCTGCTCCCTATAATTCTGTCTAGTTCATTTAGAGATTTGATCAATGCCACCCTAAATCTGCAAAACATCGAATTTTCATCTGCCTATTCCCTTCTACCCTTTAGGAAGAAATCAATTGATAGCAGCTCATGTTTCTGTCCTTTGTTTCCCTTGCCAGAGGTGAACCCCGCTGTCCCTGAGTGAGAGCAGGCTGTGTGTCTCCCTGAAGCCTCTCCAGTTACAAGTGAAGTCACAGAAATGTCTAACATTCTCCTCCCTGCTTGACCCTCCCCCTCCTCCAACTTTGACAAGTAGACCACGGGGCTCAGAGACTAAACATCTCATGCTCAGTACCGTGGTATTCTTTTTGTAGTCTTTCATTCTAAAGCCCAAAGACAGAAAATAAAAAGGCACCAAGAGAGCCTATGCTGCTCAGCCGTCTTGGTTTAAACCCACAAGTGAGGAGCCGTGGATTACTGGGCATGCTGCTCAGCGTCTCGATAACTGTTCACCCCCTCTAAAACGAAGCAAATAACAGTAGCTCCTTTCAAATCACACAGCAAACGTTCTACGAACCCACACGTGTAAACTACTTGAGACAGGAACCTATACATGGCTAACACCATTGAAGAGTTATCTTACATTTGATCTTAAAGTTAAAAGCATAAATTTCCAAGTTTGTTTCCAAATATTTAGAGGCAGGTTACCTGTACTATGATTTCCTCTGAGAAAATAAAGTCATGTAATAGATACTCAAGCCAGACAGACAAGCAGTCATGTCTGATTTTTAGCTGTGTGACTCTGAAAATTTGTATTTATCCCAGGAAAGCCCCAACTCCATCCTGGACAGTTGTAACAGCATGTCCTGGAGCTGACATGAAAGTGAGCACATTGAGCATACACAATGAATGGACAGCTTCAGCTATACAAAAAGCCAAGTGCATTCTTAATCCCAGATTACTGGCTTATCTTTTTACAGACCCACATAGTACAGCTTGACCTCTAACTTGCTATGTGGCTGAGGATTGCCTTGAACTTCTGATCCTCCTTGCCTCAGCTTCCTAAGTACTGGAATTATAGGTGTGTATCACCATGTCAGGTTTAAATGGTGCAGGGGAATTGAACCAAGAGTTTCATATATGCTAAGAAAGTACTCTTCCAAAATACTCTACATGCCCAGGCCACATTTTCACAATAAGGGGCCATACTTCTGTTCTGCTGATCCAAGCCACACTGCATGCCAGCAAGTTAAAAAAGAGAAGAGAAGAGAAGAAAAGAAAAGAAAAGAAAAGAAAAGAAAAGAAAAGAAAAGAAAAGAAAAAGAAAAGGAAAGAAAAGGAAAGAAAAAGAAAAGAAAAGTGTCCTCAATCCTAATAATTGTATGCTTTGCTTTCTGGGCCCACAATTCCATGAGGCTATCCTCGCCCAAACTGGCTCCCTTTGTCAATGTCCCATTTGTTATTCAAAAACTATCTTCTAAATATGGCTCCAGTTACTGAAACTATAAAGCCTTTCCCAATGATTGCGGCCTTTATAGGTCCCCCTTTGTGCTTTGTTAGTATTTAAGGCATTCCCTGAACAAGACCAGTAGAAAACCGTCAATAAATAATATGGGCACATGGGAAACTGATGTAGTGCTGACAAGAATGGAAAGACACCTCATCAAAGGGAGTGGCCACATAGCCTCTGTGTGCAGAATGGTGTGTCAGGGAAAAGCCCGATAATGCCAATAGAGCATCCTTTCCAATAGTATCAAGTTTTTCTCTTGGAGAAACAGTGAGAGCAACTACAAGAAAAATAGTAGAGCTCAAAGTACCTTCAGGATCATTTTTTCTACATGTCACACTTCACAGGAATAAACATATGAGGGACTTATCCAAGGCCACAAAGGGATGGAATGATAGATATGCCTAGAACCTTAGTCCCAACTTCAGTTTTGTCTGAGACAGCATGTTTACTGTTGATCCCAACCTGGCCTTGAACTCACAGCCATCCTACCTTTGCTTTTTGAGTGATTTTTTTTTTTTATTGCCCCAAAGTTTGTTGTATCAATCTTTCCATTGAATTATGCCTTATTCTTTCTGAACCTCAGATTCTCCCTAAAACTGAATGTTCTAAGTACCTCAAACTTTTCTCATTCCAGTACTCAAACCCAGATTGTTCACTTCAGAAAAAGATTCACAACTGTATTTCATGCCAAGGCCAAAATGCTCCAAACATTTAACCCTAAAGCACATCATCCCCAAAGTGTGGCCCTCCCTCACCCCCATCCTTGATCAACCGCTTTTTGTCCATCTAAAGTCCTAGGTAAATGACATCAGCCTCCTTGAATTAGATCATTTCCTGCTGATAAACAGCCCTTAACAAAGATCTAGGCAGGCAGTGTTTCCACCTGGTCAGTAACTGCTGGAAGCACTCTAGGTCCATGTTCCTAATTGCTCAAACAAATGGTTGTCATGGGTGATCAGGCACCAGAGTGAGCCTAGTGCTTGCTGAGAACTAAAATGTATCCACACAGTTCCAGCAACCTGGAGTGAGAAGCTAAGAGATTGCTGATGGTCCTAAAGTGGGGTGTGAAGGTCAGATCATTCTGGAAGCAGGGGAACTAAAGAGTGCGGGCAAGTGTGACAGGCAGGTCTGTCAAGAATACTTCACTGTTAATGGGATTTTAAGTCTCGGTTATAATTATTTAGATGTCAGGAAGCTTTTGACAAAGGGATCCCTACCTGAGAGCTGAGGAGCATCGAGTTGTTGAGAAATGGTCACATAGTCTCATGTTATACTTGCTTCAGCATCTTTGTGACACACATGCACTACCACCCAAGCCCTTGAACACTGTTTCCTGCCTGGAGGTCAAGCAACACAGAGAAAGGCTGTCTTAAAGATAAAACAAGAACAACACTGACTCTAATAACTGAAGTACGTCAGAGGTGGCTGTGGTGGGCTTCATCCTGTGTGCTCACTGTTCAGGAACACATCTGCAAACCTGACCTGAAACTTCATGAAGGCTCCCCAGCCTTTGAGTAAGATCCCCTTCACTTTCAGCTAGAGAGGAGCTGACCCTTGAAGAATTCCAGCCATGACGTCTTCTTCTTTGACTTGCCATCACGGTGGACCACAGAAATCAATGACCTCTCCTGTTCGTGCTTTCAAATATGTGTAAATGTGGGGTTTTTTTTCCTATTTATATTACAATTAGAATGAGATGTGGAGCTTAAGATATGTGTAATCTTTGCATTTTTTTTTCAATGCTGTCTAGTTATGAGTGCAGGTATCACCATTGCTGCCAAAGGTCTGGAACACCTGTATCCACCTGGGAACATGGCCGGTGTTGATGGAGAAGTGATGCCCAAGGGCAGGCTTCCCCCCACCCCTCAGCTTCTCCTGCTACATACTACAGGAAACTGACCACGACCCTTGAGTGTGAGTTGGAAAGTTCCCTTCCTAGTACTGCAATGCTGAGGTAAGAGAGAATCCTAAGACTCATTATGCAAGAATCATTTCTATCTCCTCTGCTGAATGTAGTTGACACATAGAAACTAAAGAGAAATATCTCTGTGAAATCGTCTATGTGGTTACCGAGTGGAAATAAAATTAAAGATTGTGGGTTACGAAAACTGGTCTCCAAGGCAGAAATAAGCCATATTTGTGACTGTGACAAAGGGTGATACAGAGTGAAGCCAAGCCATAATTCCCTTTTCTCCCATTCTCTTCCCGCTGTGTCCCTGTTGTGAGGCCTTCCATGTCTACTGCAGTTGGGCTATACTTTCACCAATAGCCTCTCCTGGATCTCTTCATGGTTCCAAGCCTGCTGTCTGTGACTGCTTCAATCCTGGAAGGTTATTGTCATTTCAGCTGTACCTTCACCAATGGCCTCTCCTAACCTCTCACAGTGCCAAGCCTCAGCTGCTCTCCATGACTCCTGCATGCCTTCAAAACCAGGACCACTTAAGAGACTCTTACACAAGAAAAAGTTCAGCTGCCAGCACAAGGTACAATCTTGGCTGCCTTTGAACACAGCTGGCATGTGTTGACCCCGAGGGAACGCTTCTCAGAAGATTTCAGCTCAATGATGCTCGCCTCATTTAATCATGGCTGGTTCTTCAGACCCAGGTGACCATCATCCACTGTCCCAGCACAACAAAAGTTTGACTTGGAAGGCTGAGGAAGTAGGATCATTGGTTTTGAAGCCATCCCAGATATCTAGTAAGACCTTGTCTCAAATCAAAATTCAACAATTAGTTGTAACCTCTTTATGGTTTTCCCAGTAGCTGGACCAAAATGGGTACTTCTTACCGAAGGTCTCACATTCTGCATGGATCCATAGCTTCTATGAGTTCCTCTGAGACGAACAAATAATGATAGTCCCTCTGTAGCTGAAGGCTGATACTGATTAAAGACTGGGAACAAGCAGGGATTTAAACAAGAGTGCTCAGTGTTGGAATCCACAGGGTGTGAGCTTCTTGTAGCTAGCTATGTGTCTTGGCATCCGGGACTCAAGAGGTAGAGCCATAAAAGCAAGCATACCAAGAAACTGGGGGCCCAAATTATAAGGCTTCTTCCAGCATCAGACACTATCATCTCTGATACATTTTGTTAGCCATTAGTGAACCATGCAGATTTAAGTGGAGAAGGCAACATTAGGTAATCATCCAAGGCTTGGTTCATTAGAGAGGCTTCCCTAGAGACTTGCAACCACAGTCTGGCCACTAGTGAGTCATATGCCTTCCATGTGCAAGCACGTTTCCCTCTCCTAAGGCCTCCAAGTCTGGTCTCACCATGGGAAAAAGTTTCAGTTTTAAAGTCTAGTGTCCTGTCATTAAATCAGGTCTAGGTACTGAGAGTACTGGTAGAGTTCCCAGATGAAACTTCTCATTGGTATTAGTGCTCAACTACTCAGCCTTTACCGCATAACAAGCTACTCTGAGTCAGGAGACTTACAACATGCATAGTTCTCATAAACTTGGAATTTCCAGACAACACAGCTGGGTGACTTGAGGCATGGTACCAACTGAAGCAACCGTGGCTGGTACATTAATTTCAAGATGCCATCTTCACTCACGGAGTTCACATCTTAGTGCTACTTATTCTCCCCACCCATCCCTCTACGACACCTCAAGTACTTTACATATCTTCATATGACATCTTCTGATAGCAAGATATACACCTTTAGGATCTGTGATCTTACCAGATCACTGGCTTTCCCAAAAGATGTTCTAGAATGTCTCAGATTAACACTTTTGCCATTGCTAAACCAAGATTACGCCAAGACTCCAGGAAAAGAAAATAGAAAATGACTCTTTTACGTGAAGACAAGAAACACATGAAGGAAATCAATTGAAGGTAGCCATCCCAGGGACAAGCTACTAAGAATATTGTCCACCTAAAGCCCGGAACTCTCCTGGGAATATTTCTGTCAAGGCTCATTCTAATGCTCCTTGCAATGATCCCCCTAGAACATTTAGGTGCTCCTTCTGATTGTGCCTAATATAAACACACCCGTCATATCCATTCTTACTCTATTTACTAACACACCTTAATGGTGTGTCTTCTTGATTAGTTGCTGTTGTGAGCATCTGCCCTGCTCACCTTTGCATCCTCAACACCTAGGATAATATACTGTCCATGGTGGACCTTTAGTGAATGACTCATAGATGGAAAGTTGAAGCTGTGTTCCCGACCAACTTCAAGCTATCCTTTGGCTTTCTAGGCAGGACTGAATCCTTGGTTTTTGTGTCACCTTTCCATTTCCCCTAAGGATAGAGAAGCAACTATTTTCACATTAAGAATGCTGTTAGGATTTTGTTCTGCCTTAGCTCCTGTGGACTACAGGAGTGATGATCCCGCAGAGGACAAAAGAGGAGGAGCCTCAGTTGCTTCCGGAAATTAATCAATCATGATGCACCAGGCAGGAGCTGACTTAATAAGGAACAGGATCTTTGATTTGCTGAGCATTGCTCCACAAGAAGCCCAAAGTGGGGCTCATGACAGGCAACTCCCCAGAGGGTTCCAGCTGCGACTGCTTCTAAGAGAAAAACTGAAGACAGAGAAAGGGATTTGAACACAGTCCTCTCAGAAAACCGAGGGCTAGCATTGTCAGGCTAATCAGCAAGGCAGGCATACATGTGTGCCTGCCATACATAACGATGCAAATAGATTATAAACATAGCATCATGTGAGTAGAACCTTTAAGGATAAAGTGAAAGCCCGAAGGACAAAGGCAACAGGCAATCTAATCCACTTAATGGAGCAAGAAGCTCAGAGCGGAGCCACAAATGCATCATTTGATAATGGTAATGAAAAAGACAGCAATCTATATGTACAAATAGCATTATGGTAGATTTGGTTGAGGGGGCCAAACTAAGTTGATGTGAATTTACGAGACTGGCTGTCTCTTGGATGTGCTTGGGGAGGGGGGTGGGGTGCATTCAATTCCTTTTATTTTCCTTCGGAGAACACTGGAAATTAGATTTTGTTCCAAGGTGGGCTTTCCTAATATGTGGGACTTATTTTTTTTTTTATGGCAACTAAACATTTGTTTCCCAAGCTTGTGTTAGTGATGAAGATGGTAATATTACAAGTGATGTCTATTTAAGGGTGTTTGAGAGTGTCCTTAAATGCTTAAATGTTTGTGGCTTTTGCAGGGAAATACACACAGCCACACAGCCACACACACACACACACACACACACACACATACTCACACCACAGACACATACATACATACATACATACATACATACATACATACACAAAGAGAGAGTGAGTGAGAGAGAGAGAGAGAAACTTCAGCTGTAGTTTGTACTAGAACATATTTCTAAATCATGACTTAGCAACTGTTCCAAGAAAATATTTGAAACATTTCTTGATAATTATGAGTGTGCGCTTCACAACTGCAAACCCTGTTATAATATTCCCCTGCAAAATGCTATGGGCAAGGGGTTTCCCTTTCAAGCAAGGTTCTCAGACATTCTCCACAGTCATGATGACAGCGCACTGCGTTGCATGTATGCAGGGTGCATTAAACTTTTTCTGCTTATGCTGCCTCGGTTGATATCAGGTGGTATTCACAAAAGGTAATGAAGCCTGCTGTCAACACAACTGTGGGCCGATTGACCTCCGCTGCTCCCTGCACCTGGGCTGAAAGGAGGTCCAGGAGCAGTGCAAGCGTGTGCAAGTCAGATGCATGGGAGGACGCTGGGAGCTGGTCCCAGCGGTGAGAAATGGCAGGATTGACTCCATCTCTGCTGTTAATTCAAGAAGAGGGAAAGCAGGTGGGATGACAGGGGAGGGAGATGAGGTGAGCATATGTGTGTGTATGAAAATGCCATCATGAAACATACAATTTTGTATGGCAAAAAAAATAATTTTATATATATGTGCATATATATATATATATATATATATATATATATATATGACTACAAACCAAGTTAGAAATTCAGAGTAATGTTCTAGGAAATCAGTCTTTCTAATGTCTTCCAGTGATCTCAGTTGCTTTGTGAGAAATCTTGCCGTGCACAGTCAGATCATGACTTACTCACAAAACTAACCACTCCTCCTCCTTTCCACATTCATTTCTTCCTGCCATTTTCAAACAGCCCTCCCCCTCCCAAAAAAAAAATTAAATAATGATCTTTCTGGACTATGTCTCTGGTAACTTCCTCTTTATAAAATTGCCTGAGTATATATCTCTACAGAACATCTTCTCTTACATTTCTATAAATTCCACACTCCTTAAAGCTGAGAACTGCAGGCCAAGCCAGCCTGGGAAGCCCCACTCCCTTTTTCTATTCCAACCACAGCTGACTGTTCACACATCCTGCTCTAGGTCTTCTTGAATCTGGTCCTTGTATCTAGAAGTCCGCCTCTGTAAGTATCAAGGTAGCAGGCTACCCCAGTCAGAATTCAACCGACCCACTTGTTTTTCCTCTAGCATTTTAGTCTAGCCTAGATCCCTGTATTGAGGCCCATAGACATAGTGCATCTCTAGGGCTCCTGGGCAGCCAGCATGGCTCCAGATTCTCCAGAAAGAACTTGACTCAAAAAAAAAAAAAAAAAAAAAAAAAAAAAAAAAAAAAAAAGGAATGGAGAGTATTGAGGAAAACATCTGCCAAGCATCAATGGTCTTTTCGTTTGTCCTGTGATTATTAGTTGTAAGGGGCCTGTCTCTATTTGATATGACTCTTTGAATGCACCTGAGCGGTTCATCATCCACACATGACATCAAACATGTTTCTTTATTATGGTCCTCAGATCACTGAGGCATAAAACAATGAAACTTTTCATTTCTACCTGGGAAACTACCTTCAACGGGGCTAAATTAATTCCCTCTGTCCAACCAAGCCCAGGCCTCCTAACAACATTGTGCTTGACTTGGTCATTTTAGTAGCTATTAGATCCCAGAAAGTTTTGTGATGTAGAGGTAAGAGAGGACAGCCGCTCCTCTTTTTCCTAACTGAACATTTTTCAGCATTTGGAAGGGAAAAAAAACTGTGCTGGAAGCAGAATCTCTGCATGGCAGATACCCAAGGCTCAGTGCTTTATAGAGAAGATTATTTCATTCAGCATCTTGAAGGCTAAGTCTGAGACCACATGGCCTTATCAGTTTGGGCTTAGGTAAAGATCCCTTTGGCTTCTTCACAACATGGCAGATGGAATCATAGCACGTGTAAGAAAGAGACCATCTACTGAGGCAAATAGCTAGGGAGAGAGTGAAGGGACCAGAGTGCTCTTATTACAATCTGCTTTCTTAGTAACTAAACAGGGTCTTGAAAAAAAAACTTCACTGATTCAATAAAAGGATAGATTGCTCATGAATTGATCATTTCCCTCCAGGCCCCACCCAAATTTCAGTGCCATTCTACTGAGAGCAAGCTTATAGCGCACAAACCAACTATAACCTTAGTAGGCTATTACTGGACTCATTGTAGTTCCCTTCACTTCCATCAAAGTCTGATGGCTTCCAGCTGATAGTGTGAGTAGTGTATTTTCAGAGAAAATCAACTTCAACCCAATACCCTCTACATCAGAGAGTCTCTCCCGAAAGGGCTCCCACCTCTAAGACCTAGAGTACAGGTTAAACAGTGTGCTGTTATGTGTGTCATCTTACAAGGTAGGCCAACAGTGGCTGCATCCATGGTGATGCTCTGAACTGAGAGTAATGTGTGCTTCCTTACCCCTTCTACATGTGGCTTAACTGGGGTAATACAGAAGTTGCTGGATCTATTTCTCACTGTACTATGATCTACTTCAAGTCTGATAGTGTGCTTAAGCGGTGATCTTTCTCTATTCAAAAAAACCCTCTAGAACTAAATTCCTAGGGTTCAAGTATACCTCTAGGCCCCAGAGTGCATGTGAGAACATGGGCCTGCAGGACCATGTGACACTGCTTGAACATTCCAGTACATTCTTCCAACATCTCATTGGCATTCACTCCTTAGGATGTCTGTGTGACTCTAGAAAGTTGAGAGCTTGCCATTCATTCATTCAGTCAGTCAAAACCTCGGACACCACTCTCCAGGCCCTTAAGCGGGCTCCAGGCTGTGGAAGAAGTTCTCTCAGATCCTCTCTGGCTTGGTTTGGGGGAGAAGAAGCAATAAGTTCTCCCATGGAGCACTAACAACTCATTCAGCCATAACTCCTCTTCCTTCCTCAGGCCCTCTTCTGAAAGAAAAGGCTGGAGGGTGGAGACATCCATAGCACTTAGGTTTCTCTACTGAGAATTCATGGGGAAGAGCTGCTGGCCTTGTATATTAAAGAACATGTGCAAAATGGTGTGTTTAGGCCTTTCTTCTTCAGCTTTGTATCTTGTATACAGTCATAGCACAGGGGAAAACTGGCTTTGCAGCTATTTTAAATGTCTTTTACTGTTATGATGTAGACATCTGTGTAGAATACAAACACACATACACACACACACACACACACACACACACACACACAAACACATACTCTAAGTATGTGACTCCCTGCATATATTGGAAACTCTTTAAAGGAATACATCTTCCTTCTTTTCTGTCTCCATTTCTCAGCACAGTATGGAGCATTTCGTGGGCGTGCAACCAATGTCTGCTATACTCTTTCCTAATCCCCAACAAAGCTAAAGGAAAACCCCAGCATCATGAGATGCCAAGCTCCTCATTTTTCAGAAGAAATCCAGGCCCAGAAAGATGAGGTCATTTATCCAAGGGCACACAGCTAGCTGGGATTCCATTTCTCATACAAATTCATACACTTAATGGTGCTGCAGAAGCAGAAGTAAGCCAAGCATATTTGATGACTGGCCTTTGGAGAGTCAAGAGTGGGTAATGGAAAACACTCTACAAATTCCAAAAGTTAATTTTTGCAGATGAAGCACATTTCTCATTCCCTGATCTGGTAGAGTTTGCCAGTGTGTACCGTGACTAATGTTGGCTCAGCCCAGACTTCCTGTTTTCAGGGCAGCATGACAGATTTGTTGGTATAATTTGGCTTTAATTCATTTCAGGCCAATCCTGGAAACGCGAGGCTATGTCATGTCTCATTGCAACATTAACTCCATTTCTCTACCTTCACTCCCACTATTAATAAGCAGAGGCCACTCAATAGGGCGATCTTAACGGCCTGCTGCAGGTGACAGCCAGAAGTATAAATAACTTCTCATTTAGTCTTTTATTCCTTTCCAGGAAAGCGGATGGGTTTGCTCTCCTATCTTGCCAGTGGATGCAAGGCTGATGAACTCATTCAAAGCAGTTCACATGTTTCTTGGTGAAATGGATTTCCAGGACAGACTGATCGAGAAAGGGGTTGCTCGTGTGGCAATAGCTGATGACCTTACAGTGATTCAGGGTTAATAAAATATTTCCCCTGGGCCCTGGAGCATCCTCATTTAGCTCCATTTACTTAGAGCACAGGGTGGATGGAATCTTTTCTCCTGCTTTTCCTAAAGTTCACCTATTCCAAATTCTAGACTGATAATGGAAGGAAGAGAGGTGGGAAGCAGAAGTGCACAGGCGTACAAGGAGTTCTCCATAGGAAGGTGGGTGGCTCCTGACCTATAGGATAGAGAGTGAGCTTCAGAAAGAAGCCTATGAAGGAAACATTAGGAGAGCTGATGCTATATTTCATGGCATAGATACTATATGTACTATCATGTTCAGGTATTGAAAAAGTGCCTGCTCAGAAAAAAACTATACGTGGCCCAAAGTTCTCCTCAGTAGAGAAATAGAAGCCATGGTTCTTCATTCCCTGACAAGCTTTGTACCTACCAATTACCACAGAAGATCTAGATCTTAGGCTGGCCAGACTCTTGTGGCTGATGCCAGTGAATGACATGGCAGAGGCTTGAGGGAAAAGGAAGGGTACCTCCTGAGAAATGAGTGGCTGCTGGGTAGACATCTGTTCATCAGGGGAAAGACAGCTCCATGCACTTCTTAACTTATATTTTAAAACCCGCTGGTTGGCACATTACCTATTCTGGAATTCCATGTGACTTTTTGTATATTTTATGGAATGCTTAATGGATAACTTGGTCATAATGCCAAAATATATTCTCCACAGACTGTTAAACTGTGTATTTCATACCTGAAATATTATATACAGTGCTGTCTTCTGTTTTCCCAAAACCATACCACACAGAGGTAGAGGCAGAATTTGGGCCAGGTGGGTTGCAGTATGAGAATTTGAATATATATCCCAACTGATTCATTCCTTCTCCTATTTTGAGGATTCATGGGGCTGGGAATTAGAAGTAAGAATAAGAGCTGGAGAGATGCCTCAGTGGTTAGGAGCACTGACCGCTCTTCCAGAGGTCCTGAGTTCAATTCCCAACAGCCACAGGGTGGCTCACAACCATCTGTAATGGGGATCTGATGCCCTCTTCTGGTGTGTCTGAAGACAAAAACAGTGTACTCACATACATGAGATAAATAAACAAATCTTTTAAAAAATTATTAGAAGAATAACAATTATGGAGAAGCTTCTGTATTTCCCTTGACTGATCTAAGTTTTCTATCATAAAAGAAAGAAAAAATCACCTGAAATATTCCAAGACACTTAAAAAGTCAAAAGGGAACTGAGGATGTCCCACCACATACCGAGAAAGCAAAGCAACACAAATATTTTCCGAGGTCTGTTACAAGAACCTCAGGCACCTTTATTTAGGGCTGAGAAAGCGTCTCCCTTCTTTCAAACTTCTCCTCTCATTACTATAATGCTGTAGTCACAATTATTACTTCTGAAACAAATGCTCTAACATGGCAACAGGAAACCAGCCTTATTTTCTCATTCATCACACGATGCGAATCAGAGTCCCCAGTGTTGCAAACAATGCCACAGAGAAGAGGGGCAGCTCCCTGGACTTGCATTTCACTCTAAAGCAAATACGGACAGCCAAGAATTATGAGAACTCATAATGAAGCATTCTGGCAAGATTTAATATGTTCCTAGCCTGCCATCAATGCAATAATAGGCTGTGGGTATTTTTATAAATGGATCTTTCCTCTTTAGAGTGGTTTTAGTTGCTTTCTATCCAAAGATTCACTTAGGCAAATGCATAGCTGAGCGGGTAACAAAAGAATAATGATTCTTCTTACCTTCTCATTCACCCCAACCTGAAGATGCTTTACACTGCGGAGAAGGGAGAGGAAGAGAGAGCAGTCTAGAGAAGCGAGATGCTTTGGGTAAGGTAAGGCAGAAACAGGAAATGGAAATTACAATGCCTTAAATGTTTGCTGTATTCCAAATGGTGAGGATAAATGTAGGGCTAGGGGGATGGCTCCATGCCTAAAGTGCTTTATGTGACTCCATCTCAAGCCAGATACGGTAGCACCTGTCTACAATCCCATCACAGCCCTGCCTGGAAATGGGAAACAGAGACAAGAGAATCCCCAGAAGGGAAGGAGGAAGCCACGCTTTTATTACCTAAGCAACAAATTTGTTTTGTGGAAGAAGAAAACAGTTGGCATGTCTGGGCTCATTTTAGCTTCTCGCCTGCATCAATAATATTGACGCGTGAGTGCTGAAGAAGGAAGAGAGCCGAGCTGTTTCTTGGACTTTGACAGATAAGCCAACAAACGACAAGCAGTCATTAAATCCCTCTTCTCTTATCCAAGCATCCTTTACCCCAAACCATTATTTCCCAAAGCCTACAGGGAAATCACTCAGTCAGTAACAGGCACACCTCTTCACAGAGCAAAGCCGTCTCTTGTGTGGCTCATCTTGTGTGAATTCATGCGAAAGTCAAACCCCGAAACCACACGTTAGGGACAGGAGTCTTTCTTTTGCTGGAATCACATCTTGGTACTATGTTGATACCAGATCAGTTGTTTTCTACTTCAGGGAGCAAAACCAATCAGTCCACTGAAAAGTAGGGAAAATAGACTCACACCAAAGTTAATCGCTGGTCTTCCCATGAGGTCTAGCTCTAGGTATATATGACAGGGAGTTGGCCCAGAAAGTGAGGAAAGGACCCACAGGGAAGAATCCGCTGAGCTCCACGCAGGGTGTACTTACACAGAGTGTTGAGAGACAATAAGACAGACAAAGGGAATGAAAGGGGAGAGGATGGGGTGGTCAGATGAGGCGAATGCAGGGAGACCCAAACAGACAGCAGTTTGGTTTTCTGAACGCAATTAAAAGAGTTTAAAACACACATCCGGCCCAAAGGCACAGAACTGTACCCTTAGGTACTAGAGAGGTAGAGGTCAGAGAATCACACATTCAATGTCATCCTGAGCAGCTCTGTGAGATTTTATCGCGAAAGAAAACCCCCAAAAAAACTTTTGCCCAGCATGTGTAAGGCCCTATGTGCAAACCCTAGCATCACCACACAAAGCCAATACATCACGCCTGTCCCTTTGTTGTCCATTTCCACAAGACATAGGTGGCAGGTTTTCCACCAAGTGAATTTAGGAGATGGTTAACTTACTTTGAAGCAATGCAACTCTGGTACATTCTTCCAGGAAGCACCAGCCTGTGACCGTGACCCTACACCACAGTGACACCTGCTGGCCAATTGATGAGCTGCATTTAAAGTCTATGCTATAGGAAAGCTTTGGAATAAAACATCAAGTGACTGCACTTTTTCACACTTCAGACTTTACCTGAAGTGCATCTTCTAGGTGGGGGCTGAAGGTGCTATGTACACATTACACATATTATTGCTATAACGTTTCATAGCATGTGATTAACAAATAATAAAATGTAAAACGCATTGAGTCAACTCTGTACAGAATTGGATACTCACAGAATGGCTTAGCTTTGTTTTTCTTGTTTTTGTTTTTGTTTTTTATCAAATTAGTGGTTTAGTTAGTTGCTAACCTATAATTCCAACTTAACCACTATTTAATAAAGAGATTAAAAAGCAAATGCCTGATTCGCATGTTATTTGTAAAGAAACCACCTAAGACCCTGATCTAATGAACAGAGCCCTGATAGGAACGTTGACTGATATCTGTTTTCATTTAAAAGACAACACAGATATATGCTGGAACTGTACTCATCTGTCTGACATCTTCATCGAAACTGATTAACAGGTTTGAATAATAAAAGATGATCTTTAATTTGGAGATTATTTTCAATATAACAGCTTCAGATGTGGCACAAACCTTAAATCTAAGTCACGGTAACATCTACCCATCTTTTCTTAAGTAGATAATCAAAACAATAAGTCCAACTCAGCCCCCAACTTCTTTTGCATAAATAATTACATGTAAACTGTTGCATCTACACAAAGAAAAAAACATGATGATGGAATACTTAACATGAGTGTTAGGGCACTGCCAATCAAACTGTGAGATGCCACTTTACACCCAGTAACATGGCTTCTATTAGGAGGAGTGTGTGTCTGTGTGTGTGTGTGTGTGTGTGTGTGTGTGAGAGAGAGAGAGAGAGAGAGAGAGAGAGAGGAGAGAGAGAGAGAGAGAGAGAGAGAGAGAGAGAGAGAGAGAGAGAGAGTTCGTAAGACAGCAGAGAAGTTGCAGTCTTTATTCTTGGCCAATGAGAATATAAGTCAGTATCTGCATTGTGAGAAGAGTACCACAGTTCATCAGAAAAGTAAAAATGGATCCAGCGATTCCAGTTGTGAGGTAAAAGAAATGAAATTAGGGAGTTAAGTAGATACTCTTCCACCAAGTTGTGAACAGTAGTAGTATTCACATTAGTCCAAAGATCCAGGTGATTCAAATAGCCAGGAGAATGTAATATAGACACATGGCGGCACAGATTCAGCTTTAAAACAAATGAAAATTGTGACCGATGCCACTGTGCAGATGGAACTTGTAAAGACCATGCTTAGTGGGTAAGCTAAACACACACTGCGTGCTTCTATTTTTACAAAGCACCCAAAGCAGTGGCACTCAAAGGCAGAGAAAAAGCCTAGCGTTGGGAGCAGAGGACAACACAGTTTCCATTCCGTTTTACATGGGGAAGGTGAAATTTCCTGGAAGCAGATGGTGATGAATTGCAAATATGTATGTTTTTAAGGCCAGCAAACTGTACATTTAAAATAGTAAATGTATATATTATGCTATTTTTACCATGACAAAAATGTAAAAGGTAAAACACAAAGAAATGACCGTGAATCTGCCCACACATACAGAGGATGAGTGAGGCACTTAGACTTCTACTCTTACGAGATGCTAAAAGGCAGTGTCCGAACATTCATGCCTGAATCTTATCAAAGAAGGCAAAATAGGAAGCTCTGACTGTTATCCTCGCTCTTCAGAGAGTCAGAGAACATAGTATTCCTCATTGCAAGGCAAAAACAAGATGTCCCTCTTTACCCTACTATGACGGCTACAGAGAAGAACAAGTAAATATTCACAATGCCCATCTTTGGCCAGGAATAAGGAAAACAACCCCACTTCAGTATCACTGGATACCATATGAAAAGATGAGCCTCCATGCCTACCCAACAGGGCTGAGTGCCATCAATGGCAAAGTAAGAGGCCAAGGATTTCCTGCTAAGTGGTAGTAATGGAATAGTATATAGCTGGAAAGACGTAAGAAAATCAGCTAAAATACATAGAGCCCCGAGGGTTCCAGAACAACAGAAGATCTGTGTTTGTCTTAGCAATTCTGAAAGGAGAACAAGGGGTAAAGCTGGAAATGCACATAAAGAAATGAGTTGAAAACCTCTTAAACTCAGGGAAAGATAAACCCACTGATTCCAAGATAAGGAGACACACATGAACACACATGACTAGAAAAAGAGAGTCCACATTAAAATGCATCATAGTTCTGAATCTTAAAATTAGGGCTAGAGTAATTAAAGCTTTGAGACCACATCCACCTGAGGAGCTCTAAAGAGATATGAGTGTCAGTAGCCAAAGAAACAGACTTGCTGTTCTTCCTTTCTGGAACATTCCTCTTTGTGTAACCAGAAGTGACATTGATGTGTTAGAACAGCAAGTCTCGTCAGAACATACCACACACACTAGGCCCAAACAGTTCCATGTGTAAGAGGTTTAATTGGAGGGGGGCAGTAGCGTGGAAAGAGAGGAGGGGGAGAGAGAGATGGAGGAATGTTCCCCATATATGTATGTATATATATATATATATATATATATATATATATATATATATATATATATATATGGGTTCTGACGTAGTGGCTGCAGGTAAAGGAAGCTGTGAGCCCAATGGATTCTGGGAATATGGTGGCTGTTGCCCTGGCAACAGGTCTGTGGACCCACCCATTTGTCACCACAGGCTTTGGATGCCCTGATGCTAACAGACATATTAAAATATATCTATAAAAAAATTAGAGCTAGAGAGATGGATCAGTGTCTGAGAACATCTGCAGTGGATTCTGGTTCAGTTCCCAGCACCTTCATCAGGTGGGTAACAGTCAGCTAGGTTCAATCAGAACCCTTATGGGCACCTGCACACACATGTTACAAATAAACCCAGGCAGGTACATACTCATACAAATGAATAAAAAGAAAACAAATAAATCTTTTTAAAAAGAAAAAGTCCAAGGATTAAGGATTTAAAGAAAGAATATCTTGGAAGTGCCAGGAAATAATGGTGCCTTACTTACTTACATAGGAAAAACAGTCTAAAAGATAGATATTTTTTTTTTTCATCAGAAAACTATGGCAGACAGAAGAAAGTGCCAAGAACTGAAAGGAAATGAATATCAACCTATATTCCTCTACCAGCAAAAACATCCTTGGAAAGTGTGATAGATTTTATAAGCTTGAACTAGGGGTAGCACTATTAGCAAGTGTGGCCCTATTGGAGTAGGTGTGTCACTATGGGTGTGGGCTTTAAGACCCTGGTCCTAGCTGCGTAGAAGCCAGTATTCTGCTAGCAGCCTTCAGGTGAAGATGTAGAACTGTCAGCTCTGCCTGTACCATACCTGCATGGATGCTGCCATGTTCCCGCCTTGATGATAATGGACTGAACCTCTGAACCTGTAAGCCAGCCCCAATTAAATGTTGTTCTTTATAAGAGTTGCCTTGCTCATGGTGTCTGTTCACAGTAGTAAAACCCTAACTAAAACAAGAAGTGAAGAGATGAAGTTATGTTCAGATGAAGGAAACCTTGTGTTTTGACATGAAACCACCTTTTAAAAATGGCTTAACAATTTCTCTGAAAAGAAAGTAAATTATTGAAGAAAAACATGTGATAGTTTGAATATGCATGGCCCAGTGGGAAATGCTACTGTTAGGAGGTGTGGCCTTGACATTGCCATGCTTCCCACCATGATGATGATGGACTGAACCTCTGCAACTGTAAGCCAGCTTCAATTAAAGAGTTACCTTGGTCATGGTATCTCTTCACAACAATAAACCCCTAAAACAGAAGTTGGTAACCAGCATTGGAGTATTGTTGTGGTAGGCTGGACCATGCTTTTGTTTGGAGAAATGTGGATTTTAAGGCTTTGGATTTGGAAAGCTGTGGAATGCTCTAAATGGGACTTAATGGGCCATTCTAATGGGAATATTGAAGACACTGGTGCTGGGGGTGATCTGAACTCTGGAGATTGTCCTTACGATGTTTTGGTGAAGAGTGTGACTGCCACTTGCCTTTGTCTGAAGAGTGCCTGAGGCTAAGGTAAAGAGATTTCAATTAATTGCATTGACAAACAAAGTCTCAGACAAATTCAGCATAGACTTTTTGTCCTGTGGTTTCTTCTCATGAAGAATATTTTAATCAAGGACAGCAATCTTAGAAAGGTAAAATACAATATGTATGCCTCAAGTAGTAAAGGGGCAACAGGAAGTACAATGGAGCTAAATCCTATGCTCAGAGATATTAAATGGAATTAAGGGAATGGAGATTGCAGGGCAAGATCCCACCCAGCTAAGCTTATTATGTATGTGTTTGAGGTTGAACAAGGGATAGTTATGTCTATGCATGATTATGAACTGGTTATTGTTTTCATTTGGACATAAGGAGATATGATTATGTGTCAAATTGATAAAGGATAGATTGTGATGTGTATTCTCAGTTGTCAACCTGACTAAGATTTATAATGAATAGCTTAGGTCCGGACAGAGTGGTACATACCTACAATCTCAGAATTCAGGAGTCAGAGCCATGCAGATCACTGAGTTCAAGGTCAGTTTAAAAGAGAAAGTTCCAGGACAGCAAAGCTGAGACAGTGAGTGATGTACTAGAACAAGGGGGCCATGTTCCAGCCCCGGCTAGTGGCAGAACTTGGCAGCTTCAACCATGAGCTCTGGCTTTAGATTCCAAAGTAGAAAGAGACAATTGATGCCCATTAGCTGGAGCTAAGAGATTAGCCATGATTAAGAAGAGACCAGCATCATGGAGGTGAAATCTGGGATGTGTTTTCTGAGAGCACAAAGAAGCTGTGTTCTGGACACAATGAAGGTTGTGCTTGTTGCAGCTGGACTTGGTACTGTGTAAGACTCACCCAGGTGGTACTAATTTTGAAGGCAAAGAAAACAGCTGGAGCTTGGCACTGTGAGAGGACAGGAAAGGCCACTGGTGAAGGTGCAGTCTCAGTTGTAGTTGAGGGCCCAGGACTGAAGGGATCATGCAAAGAAGTTGAGGCCTGGCACCATAACAAGAGCCTACGAGAGGCTATTGGTGAAGTCTAGTTGCAGTTGTAGACACCAGTATGTTGGAAATGCCTGTACCATGGAATGACCACCAGAAACAGCAGGAGCAGTGGGGTAGAATTAACCAGAGCCTAGTGCTACAGAGGGCAGAGCTGGAGATGTGATGCCAGCCCTTTGGAGATGCCCAGAAGAACATGTGTGGATCCCAGACATTGGAACAAGAAGCTGCCTTAAAGTCCCCAAAATGTTAGAGATGTCAGAGCTGTGGGACACCTGCTGAGCAAAGCTACTAACAGGGAGTGGAACTAGCTCAAGAGAAAGAAGTTTGTTAGAGTCAGCACAGATGAAAGGAGTAGGAGATCTGAAGAGTGTTTTGACGTCAGACGTGGAGATGCTAACTTTGGAGTTTGCACAGCCGGGTTTGCTCATGCTTTGTTCCAGTATTTCCTCATCCTGACATTTTGGAATAGTAATATATATTCTGTGATGTTGGAGGTATGCGATCTGCTTTTATATTTTGATTTTATAGAGTATTACAATTAAGTGATTGAATGAATCTCAGAAGAGACTTTAGACTTTGGACTTTTAACACTGTTGAACTGTTATAGACTATGGGATTTTTGAAGTTGGACTAAATGAATTTTGCATTATGCTATGTCTAGGTTTGGTCCCCATAGGCTCATGTGTTTAAACAAACCTTTGGGGACCAGAGAGTGGAATGAGGAGGTTTGAATATGCTAGGCCCATGGGAAGCACTACTATCAGGAAGTGTGGCCTTTTTGGAGGAAGTTTATCACTGTTGGCGGATGTGGGTGGGCTTTGGGGCTCCTAGTACTCAAGCCTTGCCCAGTATGGAAGAGTCAGTCTTCTCCTAGCTGCCACTGGTTCAAGATGTACAATGGCCTGCTCTTACAGCACCATATCTGTCTGGACTCTGCCATGCTTCCCACCATGATGATAATAAACTGAACCTCCAAAACTGTAAGCCAGCCCCAACTGAATGTTTTCTTTTATCACAACCATAAAATCCTAAGAAATAGGCCATTTTGGCTTATATATGATTAACAAATTGTACATATATAATTATATTAAAGGACAATCTAAATTTAATTTATTCCAAACTATAAGCTATCTATAGGATATATCTTCAAATACAATGATAAGCATATATTGAATGTAAAATAACATCAAAAGGGATACGATGCAAACATTAATCAAAGAAAAATTACTAACTCCTACATTAATTTGAAATAAGGTATACTTCAAATCCAACCACATACTGAGAGGGTCACTATATACTAATCAAAGGGGCATTTTTCCAAAAAGATAATTTTAAAAACCATACTAATACAGAGTAGGTAAGCATGAAAACAAACAATGGTAGAGCAACAAATCATGAGAAGCAAATGATGACAGGACTGAAAGGATAAACAGATGTTATCACAGCTGGAGACTCTAACACTGCTTAAACATCGATAGCCGGTTAGATAGAGACACAAACAAGTGGTGAGAATATAACCACCAACCAAGAGAATCTTATTTATACCTATAAAGCACTCTTCTATCAGAACACATATTTTCAAGTGCTCAGGGAATACATGCAAAGATAGACCAACCCTGAATAAATAAATAAATAAATAAGCTGAAATGTTTCAGAATATTGAAAATCTAGATTATGTTCATTGAAGCTGTAGTGTGATCAATGTGTGTGTGTGTGTGTATGTGTGTGTGTAACTGTCAATGAATAAATCTTAAATTATTGTTTTTACTTTAAATAAAAATGTAATCACATCTTTTCCTCCATTCTCCTTCCACTTGTCCCTTCCATGCCCCCCCCATCTCACTTCCTTTCAAAACCATGGCTTTTTCTTCATTATTGTTACATAGATGTATAAATGCATAAATACTTTAGTTAAACCTGCTAAGTCTGTTTAGTGTTGCTTATATGTGTATGATTTGGGGAAATAACCCTTAGCAATTAGATAATCAATCAGGGGGCTCGTCTATGGGAATGAGTAGCTCCCCTCTCAGTCATCCCTTGTCGTTTATCTGTAGTTCTGTTGGGGGTGGGGCCGTGTAATCCCTTGTCGTTTATCTGTAGTTCTGTTAGGGGTGGGGCCCTGTGAAATTCCCCCCTTCCATGATAGCATGTCTACTAGTGTCACATTTCAGGTCCTGTTTAGGCAGTCATATTGTAGTATCATTAATGTAGCTTCTCTGTCATTTCTAGGAGACAGGATCTCATAATAGATTTCTTGGTCCTCTGTCTAGTTATTTTTTTAATTAACCACAGCCTTGCCATATAACCCGTTAATCCTACTGTATCATATGGGTGCAAGAGAATTAAAAGCAGGTTCTAAAACAAGGAAGATGATATAAACAATTTAAATCTATCATACTCAATGAGATGGAAGCAGTAATAGAAGCCTCCCAACACAGAAAAGCTCGACTCAAATGGAGTCACTGATCAGATTTCCCAGCCATTTAAAGAAGGTCTTACACCCATGTTCTTCTAACTGCTCTGAAAAAGACAGTGGGTATTATCAATATAGCTTCTTAAACAAAATATTAACAATAACAACACCACTTGACATACCAACAGGGATAGCGAAAAATCACATGTCTCTAATCCTAGATAAAGAACTGTAACCAATTAACAACTGATGAAAGAGCATGCATTTTCCCAAAGGATGATCACCCTAAGTGGTTATGGAAGGCCATAAAAGACACAGAAAATATTTTTTAAAAATCATAGAAGAAAATTTCCCCAAACTAAAGAAGGAGATGCCTATCAAAGTACAAAAAAATATACAGAACACCAAATAAATTAGACTAAAAAAACAAAGTTCTCTTGGCACATAATAATCAAAATACTACATGTGCAGAGCATAGAATATTAAAGGCTGTGATGGGGAAATGACTAGAAATATATAAAGGCAGATCTATTAAAATAAAACCAACCAGACTTCTCAATGGATACTCTAGAAGAGAGAGGGCCTGTATTACAGACTGTAAGAGACTACAGATGCCAGCCCAGATTACTATATTCAGCAAAACTGTCAATCACAATTGATAAAGAAAATAAGACATTCCATGCTAAAATCAAATTTAAGCAATATCTATCTACAAATCCAATACTAGAAAGGAAAATTAAAAAGTTAACTACACCCAAGGAAGCACCAGGAATAAATAATCCCAGACTAGTAAATCAAAAGAGAGGAAACACACACACACACACACACACACATACACACACACACACACACATACACACACACACACACACA
>NW_022196905.1:172355786-172368033 GCF_008632895.1 Mastomys coucha | reverse complement strand
ACAACAAAAATCAAATGCTCACTGATATCTCTCAACATCAATGGTCTTGATTCCCCAATAAAAATTCCCAGAATAACAGCAGAATGGATACAAAAACAAGATTCATCCTTCTGCTGCATCCAAGAGATACACATTAACATTAAGGTTAGACATAATCTCAGAGTAATAGGATGGAAAAAGATATTCCAAGCAAATGGACCTAAGAAACAAGCTGGTATAACTATTTTAATATCTAATAAAATAGACTTCAAATAAAAAAGTATTCAGAAGAGATAAGGAAGAACACTACATATTCATCAAAGGAAAAATCCATTTATGCAATTATGTTAGAAATGCAATTCTTAATATGTATCCACCAAACACAAGGGCACCTAAGTTCATAAAAGAAACACTACTGCAGCTTAAATCACATGCTGATAATGGAAAGACTTCAATAACCCACTCTCACCAATAGACAAAGCCAAACAGAAAAATGCTGGAGTGAGCAAATGGACACACACACACACACACAACACATACACACACACACACACAAACACACACACACATACACACACACACATACACACACACATACACACACACACACACACACACACACCAGGAAAACAACAAAAATCAAATGCTCACTGATATCTCTCAACATCAATGGTCTTGATTCCCCAATAAAAATTCCAACTTTTACAAATATTTACATAACATTTCACCCAAACAGAAAAGGATACATCTTTTCCGCACCTCATAGAACTTTCTCCAAAATTGACTATATGCTTGGACACAAAGCAAATCTCAACAGATATAAAAAATTGATAATACTCTGCATCATATCTGGCCACCGTAGACTAAAGTTAGATATCAACAACAACAGAAATCTTACAAAGTCATGAAAACTGAACAACTTACTACTGAATAAAAAAATGGATCAAAACAGAAATTAAGAAAGAAATTAAGGACTTGCTAGAATTGAATGAAAATAAATACAGAGCATACCCAAACTTATAGGACATAATGAATGCTGTTCATTAAGAGGCAAATTCATAGCACTAAGTGTCTACATTTAAAAAAAAAAAACTGAGATCTCATATTTGTAACTTAACAGCACAACTGAAAACTCTAAACAAAAGGAAGAAATCACATCCAAAAGGAGCAGATGTCAAGGAATAATCAAATGAGGGGTTTAAATCAACAAAATAGAAACACACACACATACAAGCACATACATACACACACCAGAAGGAGGAGGGTCAGGAGGAGGAGGAGGAGGAGGAGGAGGAGGAGGAGGAGGAGAGGAAGAGGAAGAAGAATAAATAAAACAAGTTGTTTCTTTGGGAAAAATCAATAATATTGACAAACCCTTGTAGTGACAATTTTGGAGCTTTGGTTTCTTTTTTTAAAAAAAAACACAGAAATATTATGGGACTAGGGTTTCATTTTATCCCCAGGTGCAGGACGTGGCTGCTTCAGATTGTCCACAGCAGCTGACTATGATTTATTTCATGCTCTAACAAGGATGTAATTTTGCCAGCTGCAAATTGTTTCTGCGATTGTGTGATATTTGGAAATCTGGGGACTTTTGAGAGGGTATATAAATTCTAGGGCCTGAGAGGTGGGGTTGATTGTTGGTTGCTGTTGGTCAAAGTTTATTAAGTAATCATGCACAGAGAAGAAATTAGATATCCTGATGGTGAAAATCAAACTTGACCCAAGGAACGCAATGCTGCTACCAGCAGGAAGTAGTCTAATGATAACGTCACCCCTATTCCCTCTAACCTTTTTTTTTCCTCCTATATAGTGTTGGCTGGAAAAGGTGGAAGAAAAGGGGTGAAGGGTGAAAGAAAAAAAACCCACAAAGTAGCAAAAGACAGCTACAAACTAATTAATTAATCCAAATTAATTAAAGGCCAGAGAGAGAATATCCAAATTAATAAAATTAGAAATGAAAAGAGGGAGGTAACAACCAAAATATATAAAGCAAAACAAACATAAGAATATACTTTAAAAACTGTACTCCATCAAATTAGAAAATCCAAAAGAAATGGATAAATTTTTTGATACATATCACTTACTAAAATTAAATAGAGATCAGATAATCAATTTAAACAGACTTATAACCCCTAATAAAATAAAAGCAGTAATTACAAATCTCCCACCCAGGGCCAGATGGCTTTAGCAGAAAATTCTATCAGATTTCCAAAGAAAAGTTAATGTCAATATTCCTCAAATTATCCCACAAAATAGAAACAAAGGAATGTTGCCCAATTCTTTGTATGAGGCCACAGTTACCATGATACCTAAATGACATTAAAAAAAAAAAACTAACAAAGAAAGAGAACTACAGACCAATTTTCTTTATAAATATAGATACAAAAATTCTCCATAAAAGGCTCACAAACCAAATTCAAGAACTTATCAAAAAGATCGTCCAATATGATGATAGGCTTCATGTCAGAGATGCAGGGAGTTCCAACATATGTCGATCAATAAGTGTAATCCACCATATAAACAGACAGAAAGACAAAAACTACACGATCATTTCACTAGATCCAGAAAAGGCATTTAATAAAATCTAACATCCCTTCATGATAAAAGTCCTGGGGAGATTAATGGTACAAGGGACATACTACACCATAATAAAGGCACTTTACAGTTAGCACATAGCTGACATCAACTTAAATGGAGAGAAACTCAAAGCAATTCCAATAAAATCAAGAACATGACAAAGTTTTCCACTCCTCCCATACCTGTTCAATATAGTACTTGGATTCTCACCTACAGCAATAAGACGACTGAAGGAGATTCAGGGGATACAAATTGGAAAAGAAGATGTCAAAGTATCTTTATTTGCAGATGATACATACGTGACCCTAAAAGTTCCCCCTGAGAAACTTCTACAGCTGAAGACATGGAGAAGTCTTGTGAAATGCCATTGTCTGGGCACAGTATGCCCACTGCAATCATGAACTCACAGCAGTATGGTTGCTAGCAGAGGCCTACACAAGACTGGCCCTGTCAACAGTCAGCCATGGAATGAGAAAGGGGCTCATGGGGCTATCTCCTACTGCTCAACTACCGACTCCTGACAGACCTGGGTTAGGGGGAGCCATTTCTTCAGTCAGTTACCTACTCGGTGACCCCACCAGGCTCCAGTGGGTATTCCAAACCCAGGGTCACACAAATGGCCCCAGTTAAACTCAATGAGATCACAAAACCACCACTCTTGATTATAGAAGAGATTAGTAAAAAAGAAAGGAAGTTGTCCTGGGTAGAAGTGGAATAAGAAAGAATGGGCAGAATAATCATAATGCATCATATAGGAATGAAATTGTCAAAGAAAAAAAATACTTTTAATAAGGAATTGCCACTGTCACCCTCTAACCCTTAACAACCAGTTC
The DNA here is from genome assembly GCF_008632895.1 of Mastomys coucha. NCBI lineage: Eukaryota > Metazoa > Chordata > Mammalia > Rodentia > Muridae > Mastomys > Mastomys coucha. The sequence goes on along the minus strand of NW_022196905.1, from coordinate 172,364,641 downwards.
TAACAGCCATGTGAGATCCTTTACATAAAGAAAGATTCACTAAGACTCCCATGATCAACATTTGTAAATAAAGTACTTTTAAATATACTGCATGCTCCATAGAGTATAATTTTATGTAAATATAAAGCGTATATTGAACTGGGATCCCAGAACATTCATGTCAGCCACTTCATTGTGGCACTTGCTATACGGCTGAGATCTAGAACTGAGGATCATACTCCATGCTTATGTTTGGTTAATGCCTTACCACAGTAGCACTAGCAATTACAGAGTAAGTCCCGTTATTTTGCCATAAGAGAACTGAAGAAGTAAAGGAAGAAACAAGCGGTAGCCTCAGCTTACTATCTAACATCTCTATGGTAACACATCCATCCTCACTTTCAGAATTGAGAATAAGCCAGGCGTGGTAACAACTGTAATGTTAGCACTGGGGATGCTGAAGCAAGAAGGTCATATGTTCAAGGTCAGCCTGATAGATATCTAGACTGACCAAAGAAAAAACAAAAAACAAACAAATAAACAAACAAACAAAACCTTTCAGATCAACACTTTTCCTTGTGGAGTTAAAAAAAAAAAAGAATTATTGATCCAATCATTCATCACAATCATCTATCTCATCATCTATCTCACTTTGGTTGGTTTCTAGGAAAAACGGATGACCAATTCTAGAAAATAAGGCAACTGCAAAATTTCAGAGAGAACCCTTCCTGCCATCGTCCTCAATCAGACTAAAGTATCCTTGGGGTAAGAGGTGTCTGTGTTATGTCATTTGCAAAACGATGAAGAAGCTAAATGGGATGCAAGCTCTCCTGGCCCCACTATCCTCATCATCTTTCCATCTACACTAAATTACATCACACAGTGCTGGGGATTTATAAGCTTTGGGGGCTTCAAGAATTAAGAGATTTTATTTTTCTCTGTTAGTTCCTTTATTCTAAGATGAAAGAGATCACTCAGAATGAATAAATGGAGATGTATTAAACTATCCAAGTCTTGGTGTGCTTAAGCTATTCAAAGACAGAAAGAAGCCAGCGTCTTGAACCCTTTCATGGTTGAGAACAAACTGTGCTGGGGGATTTTAATTCATCTTGGGCTACTTTGGTCTTGTGTACTTGGAGCCCTGACAGCCTGACACCTCGCTGTAAGGTCCCTTAGTAACCACGTATCTATGGTTAATGGATACTTGCAGATTTACAGACCAGGCTTTGGCCTGATACTTGATCTCTGGAGTAAAAACTAACTGCTAACAGCTCACTGTGCCCTCCAAAAGCCGCCCTTCCCCTTAATTGCTACCAGTTTCCCCACCTTATCTCAGTTGGCGCTGAAAGCTTCAAATTAAAACGGCTAATTGGATGAAGACGGAAATGCATCCTTCTAATGGAGCGAGGGATCACGCCTGGGTTTTCTCCTTCGTTTGCTGAAGCAAAACAAAAACATGCATGAAGGCTGTGGTGCAGAAAAGCAAATTAGTTCACTCTAGAGCCACCAAGTGCACGCCTCAGCTAAAACCTAAGGTATTTCAGAGACTACTGACCCATCTCCAAAGGGCCTAAAGCAATTCAGGGCAGCAGCTGGCAAATGATCCAAGAGGCAACCTAGTAATCCCTTGCTTGATACACATTTTAACAGTGCAATTTACCTCTATGCGCAGGCAAGTTATTTGTACCTAAAGATAATTCCATTACGGCATGGTGTTATGACAGCCTTGTAACTGTAGCACCTTAGGTGGATCCCAGGAATAAACAGAGCAGAATAATGAAACATCAAAATAAGGGTTGAATGTGAAATCGCCTAATGCAATTGAAAGTCACAATGAAGCCAGTAGGACTTCTTTTTTTCCCTGTACATTGCGCTGTTCCAGTAATTTCTTATGGACTAATATGGTCTGCATTAAATGCAAATCTGTACTTGATCCAGGAGAGAAGACCGTGTTACATCAACCTACTTTATGTAAAGATGTAATTAAAATATACACGTAGCGATTTCATCCTTTTTATTCAATTATGCTGAAGAAAAAGCAGTATTGCCACAGAGTGATTAAGACACTCAGATTCAAAGGAGTTTGAGAATGAGATAAGTTACTGGATTCATGCCATTTCAAAGCTGGGCGCAAGATTAAGCCTATGGCAATTTCTTCTAACAATTCATGTCCACATGTGATATGTTTTAATGAGTTTTTATACTCTGTCCTTGAGGAATTACCAAGTGCAGTGAGGCAGTATTATCATGTGACAAAGGGGCAGGGGTGGGGGGGTAGGGAGGGAGGGGCAGTGAAGAGGTGCTACTACCAAGACAGGAAGCAGGAGCAGGGGTAGTGAGGAGGTGCTACTATGATGGGGAGGGCAGTGAGGAAGAGAAGAAAGAAGTTAGTCAACAGGAAATAACAGAATCCTGAGTCTATTCAACTTTTAAAAAGTTCCTCAATGCTTACTTAGTTCAGAAAAGACAATTCTGTGAGAACTGCTCAAAAAGCATAGTTAATTATAATCTAAATTTTCTTTAGTTCTCTCTGTGCAATTTTGGACAATTTTGCAATTATGGTTTTACTGCTGTGAGCAGACACCATGACCAAGGCAACTCCTTTAAGGACAACATTTAATTGGGGTTGGCTTTCAGGTTCAGAGGTTCAGTCCATTATCATCAAGGCAGGAGCATGGCAGCATCCAGGTAGGCATGGCACAGGAGGAGCTGAAAGTTCTACATCTTCATCTGAAGGCTGCTAGCCTCCAGGCCACTAGGACAAGGGTCCCAAAGTCCATCCCCACAGTGACACACCTACTCCAACAAGGCCACACCTAATGCAACAAGGCCACACCTCCAAACAGTGCCACTCCCTGGGCCAAGCCTATACAAACCATCACAGGTTTATATTCATTGTCAGTGGTACTGGATTTTTACCAGGACATTTTCATACAGGCATGTCCCTCTCCACGCCCTCTTCTCTTCCTCTCCCACTAGCCAGACACCTTTGCTTCGATTTCCATGGAATCTGTGCATACATGATTTTATCTGCCCATATAAAATCTAGTCTCCGCAGCTGACAAAACCCGTGCTGTCTTGCTGAGTCTGACGTAACTTGGTTAATGGAAGACTCTCCAGTACATCCACCTTCTTGCATATGAAATAATATTTTATTATTTTGGCAGCTTTTAGATATTCCACAGTGTAAGTGATTTTTTTTATTAGTCTTTGGTAGTTTCATTCATGTCTAAGTTATATCATGGTCATTTTCATCCTTCATTGCTCTGTCAGGCCCTCCTCTCTCACTGAGTCCTTCCCTCTCCCAAACTTGTCCCCTCCTATACTTTGATGGGATGGGTTTGATTTGGTTTGGTGACCCACTGAGTTCAATTATGGTTGTTTGCATGAGTATGCATGAAAGTTTATTTGCTAGAACATGGGCAAAGTATCAGTGCCTACAGCACTGAATAATTAAATTCACACACACATACACACCACTCACAGCATTTTCACCTTGGAAAGAACCACGATAATCTTGCCCTCAAACCTGGAATCATAATGCACTGTGGGTGTTTGCAAAGCATCTAGCTCCCCAGAGGGCTTCTTGAGTGTTTTACTGAGTACTTAACAACACAACCTATTCTTCTAGACATTTATCAAAACACAAAGGAATTCCAGGTGTTCCTTCTCCTGGGCCTGTCACAGGTACACAAGAACAAGAGATCTAACTTTCTGTGTTCTTCAAGTGTCAGAATACACAGGCCCAGCCCAGTGTCTGCTATCTATATGTTATACAGACACAACTCTCTCCTCTCAAAGTGCTGATGAGAAAAAACTGCATATGTTGTTTGTGCATCTTTTGTGATAGCTAATTTTCTTCCATTGAAGTCTACATGCTCTGTGAACATATATGTTATATCTATGGGCCAACCCATAGCACTAAAATTTGAAAAGTGATCAAATGAATAATTCAGGCTTGGTTTGAGTTTCTGCCTTAAGATGTAATATGGTGATATAAAGGCACCAGCAATCAGACTTGCTTCTAACTTTAAATGGGAAAAGGAATCAGAATTAAAACATATTTGTAGATAGGCAAGCACATTTTCTCATGATCATAAGCAGGTTTTTAATTAAGTCAGAGCATGGTACTTAGCATAAGTCATTAGCTTTGGTAATAGAAATACAAGTAGGATTCAAGTCCCTAATTCATTCACTGATTCAGCCAGGCACCGTGCCTAGGAGTAAAGATATCACCTGATCTCCAAGGAACTCAGTCTGCAGGAGACAAATAGGTAAACAGATGCTAAAAGTAATATGAATCCTTCTACAGGCTGTTGGTGCCAAGGGAGTACTAGACCAACAGATGGGGCAATAATAGGAAAGGCACATGATAATTTAGCGAGACTCTATGGGCCATTCATATGGTATTGTAGATGCTATATAATCCAAAACACTAGGGACAATGAACACATTGACCCATTCCAGTTCATGGACTGGAATGTAGAATTCTGCCCAAAAGTCAGTGTGTGTATTGTTCCAGCTATTAGGTATGTGCATGTGCACACAAGTGAGTATGTGTATATTAACTTGCCCACTTACCTGATGAGACCATTTGCGGAATGGCCTACACTGCTCGCTCCATTCCATGTTGAAGTATAGCCTGCGATTGCACAAGAAACACACATACACACAATCTGTAGTGGAAAGAGGAGAAACTGAGCACCCTTAATTCTAAAACTCAGAGGGAAGTGGAGGCAGGAGGATCAGAAGTTTATGGTCAGCCTCGGCTACATGGGGAATGGACGTTCTGCCTCTATATAAGATCCCACCATGAGAGGGAGGTGAAGTGAGGGAGAAACTACTTCTGAGACTATTGGGACAGACTTTACTGAGAACATAATTAGATCTAAGTCTTTCAGGGTTTAGCTAATAACCCCAGCAAAGGAAATAAGACAGTGTATTTTAAAAAATGAAGAGGTATGAAGACAATCAGGAGAGTTCAGACAACATGTAATTTCTTTGCATTGCCAGAACCTGGAGACATACTGAGAAGATGCACAATTGGAACGTCAAGGAGAGGACAGATCCGACAGTTTCAGTCATGATCAAGTAAAGGGTGTTTGATTCGAGGTGGAGAGCGAGGGGGCTGCTGGGGAGAGAAGATCTGAAGTGAGCAGATGATAGTTGGAGGAAACACTAGATAGGAAATTCATCTGAGCCAGGAACCAGAGCTGTATGGACATGGCCTTGGAACAGGGAGACTAAGCTGGGTACATCTAGGGAAAGTTCGTGGGAAGGAATGATCAGTGTCAAAAGTGCATCTACTCTAAAGACCCTAGTGCCAGAGAAGTGCAAGGAGTGCAGTGGCCACAGACAATTCCCAGGGAAATAGTCTCGCCAGCTACTCATCTGCTGGCTCTTAAACAAGGGCCCTGAATATTATCTCTGGGACATTGTTAAGTGTGAGATTTGTCTGTATCGGTTAAGTCCATCTGAAATGACCCAATGTGACCATATTTGATTTCAGAACCCTGTGTTCTCACATGCTCCTCGAAACAGAGGGTAGGATCCTTGGTGACAAAGGGGACTAAGTATGTGGTATAGAGATGGGAATGTCCCTGCTCTGTGAAGATACATCTCCCAACATTGTACAAGAAGTTTCTGACAAAGCAAACAAGCGACTGTGTTCATATGTCAGTGAAGATTAAGAAAGAGGAGCCAAGTGTAGTGACCCCATAACCCAGAATTGGGAGGAGGCAACTCCCAAGGTTAGCTCTCTACACAGTGAGTTCAAGGTTAGCCCAGGCTACATAAAACAACCTGTCAAAAATTAATGAAGAGAAAAGTATGAAGATACTACATATTTTTTCAACACTTATTACATATATTTCTCTCTCTCTCTGTCTCTCTCTCTCTCTCTCTGTGTGTGTGTGTGAATGTGTATGTGTATTTGTGCATGTGTGCGTGTATCCATGTGACAGCATAGTTATGCATGTCAGAGGACAGCTTGTAGGAATAAGTTCTCTTCTTCCACCATTTGGTGACTGAACTCAGGTCATTGACTTGGCAGCAAATTCCTTTACCCACTGAGCCATCCCCTATTCAAAAATTTACCAAGCCAAGTACATTTAAATTTTAATTTTTTAAAAAGTAACCCATAACTCTCCTTCTGTTTACAATAAAAAGAGGAGAAAGAAAAATAGATTTTTATCAGTGAATAGCTAACAGATGGAACGAGAAACATTTAGGAGAGAGGACACAGAGACAACTACAGTTGCCATGGTTTCTATGAAATTCGGTAAACATAGGGACCCAAATGGCCAGTGAAATCCCCCGGTGGGAAGAGCGGCTTGCTGCTGCTTTTTCTTGGATAGTCGCCAAAGCAGACTTTGACTGATGGGAGTCCATGCAAGGCGACTAGAGTAGCTGTCACCCACCCCCAGCTAGTCTCAGTTTAGACTAGCCTAGGTTATGTTGCCCTCCTACATAACAGCAGCAAACAAGCCATGGCTATTTTAAATTAATCAGTTATCCCAGTAGGCAGAGCCTGAAGGAAATACATAAACTCAAGAGAGCCCAGCCTCTGCTTCCCTACAAAGCATAATAGGTAAGAATATTTCAAATAGCTTGTCAACTCTGGTAGACACATTCAGACCCCTGGTCCTTACCATCACTTTCTAGTCTTCTACAAATCTGTTCAAATCCCAAACTGTCATAGAATAGCATATTGTGCTCACACTGTCAAATGCCATCCCCCCCCCCAAATATGTTTGTGCCAATGACAGAATAGAAGACAGTGAGAGTAGGTAGAGCTCTTTTGAGATTTCCCAGTGCAAGGAAGACTGTCAAACAAACATTGAACACATGGTTTGGCTGAACTTGCATGTTTCGTCTAGAGGTTCTGATCAAGTTGACACAGACTAAAAAGTCTTTTCCAAGGTCACTGCAGAGGCTGCCAGAGATGAGATCACTGTTGAACCGAGTTCTACAGCAAGGCCCTCCTCCCTGCAGCCAGAACAGATTCTAGTCCACACCAGATCACCATGGGTCATTTCCTTCTTGTTTTCCACCTCCTACGAATGACCCTCCAGTTCACTGCAGGATTGTGCAACCTTGACGGGGGCTGCGTGTGGCTGTGGGTGTGATGGCTGTGTGGATCAAACCGCCGTCAGCAGTGATGGGTGGCAGGGCTTAGGGTACCTGAGCCTCCCACGTTGAGAGCCAACTCTGGTAGCTTGGCTCAGTGACATGTCTTCGGAAGCCAAAGGCACACAGAGCACTTTGTAGAGCATTGAAATGTGTCCCTGTTATGAGTCTGTCCCCCAAACCCAAAGTTTGCAACATCGTATTTCCTGTCTGGGGAATTCTTGCAAATGAAGTGTATGGTTTGTGGGAGCGGGGATACGGGGTGGGGGGAAGACACAGGAAGTCTTTCTTTCTGGAGCTATCTGTATATCAGCTCCACGGAGCAATCTGCCCCAGCAGCTTAACACTCTTTCGATCACCCTGCAACGGGCTTCTATAACTCTTTCTCTACGTTTTCCATACTTGTCTGTCCCATGCTGCTAGTCTTCCAGAGTTTGGGAAAATTTGAGAATCTTTTTATAACAGATGGGCCCAGACCTATGACAGCTCAACTTACAGTATTTTCAACTTCATGATGTTATGAAATTAATATACATTTATGGGACTGTACTTCCAATTTTGAATTTTAATCTCCTCTCACACTGGGGTCTTGCAATCTGAGACTCTCTAGTGAGGTCTGGTGGCGGCAGCAGGTCAGACTCCAGTGACGCGCAGGACCCTGAGGGAGACAAGAGCACTTCACAGGGTATGCTTGGCCTGAGACGGAATTCGGAATTCGGCACTCTAGAGGGACAGGAGGCATGTTTAACTTACAAATGTTATTAGGAAAGCACTTTCTGGGGCTGGAGAGATGGCTCAGCGGTTAAGAGCACTGACTGCTCTTCCAGAGGTCCTGAATTCAATTCCCAGCAACCACATGGTGGCTCTCAACCATCTGTAATGGGATCTGATGCCCTCTTCTGGTGTTCTGGTGTGTCTGTGTACTCACATACATAAAATAAATAAATAAATCTTTAAAAAAGAAAAAAAGCCGGGCGGTGGTGGCACATGCCTTTAATCCTAGCACTTGGGAGGCAGAGGCAGGCAGATTTCTGAGTTCAAGGCCAGCCTGGTCTACAGAGTGAGTTCCAGGACAGCCAAGACGACACAGAGAAACCCTGTCTCGGAAAACCAAAAAAAAAAAAAAAAAAAAAAAAAAAAAAAACACTTTCTAATTCAAGGAACATCTGTTTGGTAAAGTTTATTTGGGGATATCTGTCTTTCAAACTTGGATGAGAATACGAATTTTGGAAAGAACCTATAGGAGGTAATATAGATGATACTGATACAGCTATAGAAGATGACAGGCATATGGATAGACAAATGCTGTGAGATTTATTGAGGGACTTGGCTCATGTGATTATAGTTGCCATGAAGCCCCTCTGCCCACTCTCTGCAGCTGGAGGAAGAGGGGGCACTAAGTATAATTCCTGGTCCAAGAGTTATACAAAAACTGAAAAGGCGGCCAGCCCAGTGACTCCGGTTCCTTCCGGTCTGTCTGGGCTGGTGTCCAGAGCAGACCTTGGGCACAACACCCAGGAGAAGCTCCACTCCCAGGTGATCTAACAAGCCCAGGATCACAGGATCCCAGAATCACAAGATCACAGAGACAGCTTGACTCTGAGGAGTTCTGACACAACCAGGATCACAGGAAGGACAGGCTGTCAGATTTAGCAAGGGCAGATAACACTAGAGATAACTAGATGGTGTGGGGCAAGCATAAGAAAATAAACAACACAAACCAAGGTCACTTGCCATCATCAGAACCC
>NW_022196905.1:172349626-172353868 GCF_008632895.1 Mastomys coucha | reverse complement strand
GTGAATGACTTTATAGATAGACCATCTTAATACCTACACCATTTCTTAAATGAATGTAACCTGTTCTCAGTGTCCTGAGAATAAATTCACTCACTCAAGTCAAATAGCTTTGACCATAGAAGGAAGTCTATATCCAAAAATCAAGCCTACAATTCATTTCTTGGTGCAGCAGAACTATCAACTCTCAGTTTAGCTACGATGGAGGTAAAGTCCTTTGGTGATGTGAGGGTCATTGAAGTACAGCCTTATTACAATGAAATCCAATGTCTAAAATTGTTCTTATTTTGGGTTTGTACCATAGTAAGAGTCAAGATTTTAAACTCTACTAAATACAAAACAAACAAAAAGACTTTATATATTTATGTTCATTTAAGAAAATAATAGTAGTGATGTATTATTTTGAAGTATATAGTTAATATGTTTGGAGTTATTTAAAATTTATATTGAGAAAAACGTATGTATTTTCAATATTACTGTAGGCAAGCATCTACATAAGACTGTTAAATTGATTTTTGTTTTATATCACACAACTTTCATAATACTTACTTTTATTGTTATAATATTTTATAAATTTTAAGGAATATGACATAAAAGATATTGTAGGTATTGAAGGGGGGTCTCTGGGAGGAGTGGGGGTACAAAAGGGAAACAAGAATGTGATTTAATTCTATTTACTTAAAATATGTTCTTAAATGTTAACAAATTCAGATAAATTGAAATCATGTAACTTTTCTCATCATAATGCAATAAAAGTTTAAAATAAAAAAAAGAAAATAGTTGTTCAAAACAAAAAACTGAAAAGGCAGGTTGTGGGCGTGGCAGGGGAATTCCAAGCCTCAGTCCAAAAGCCTCCAAACCAAGAAAATCAGTGCTGGGGAGGAGAAGGATCTGGCCTAGGAAGTGTGGGGTTTGGGACCTTACTAGGCCTCTCTTCACCATGAAAAATAATAAAGCTCCATCTTTTAATATGAGCATCTATCATTTTTATAGCAAAACCCTCTTTTATAACTCTTCCAATCATCTAATAACTTCAAATGACTATTAGCTCTTGTTCATTATTGCTTTACAAAGGGAAAATTGGAAAATGCCTTGTTTGCTGGAAATCCTCATTTTAATTGACATCAGTCATTTGCTCTCACAGGTAGTGATGTATTTCTCTGCGAACCTTAGTTTTCTCTTTCTTCCTCTACCTCTTTTCCTTTTATTTTTTTTTAATTCCAGTGTTTATTCCTGTTGCCAAGGAGTTGGATAATTTCTGACAAGGACTGAGATTTTTCTTGTATGTAGGGTGTGTGTGTGCCCAAGGAAACAAGCAGCTGCCCACCCTAGGTACATGGGTAGCTGGTGACTGAAAGCAGCCCGTAAGATAAAAACTGCACCCCTTTGGAGCTGCTCTCTTAAGTAAGCGCTGACTCGTTCAGACCTTTCTACACATATGATCGCTTCTAGACATGCCAACTGCAGAGCTGAACACCTTTCCCCTCTTTTGTTGAAAATAGCTTTAATTTTCTCACATAATGTATCCTGGTTACAGTTTCTCTCCCTCTACTCCTCCTGGTTCCTCCCCACTCCCCCTCCCATCTCGATACACTCCATCTCTGTCTCTCCTTAGAAAACAAACAGGTTTCAGGGCTGAATGTGTAGCTCAACGCGGAGAAAACTTACCTAGCACCCGTGAGGATCTAGGTCTGATCCTCAGCACTGCATAAAATCACTACTTGAGAGATGGTGATGAGTTCAAGGCCAGCCTGGGCTACTTGAGACCCTATCATAGGAAAAAAAAAAATTCAAGCAGAAACTAGAAGTTCTCTATGGTATAATAATAAAATAGAGTAGGATAGAATAAAAATACATTGGACTAGAAAAAAAACAAACAGAAGGAAAAGGGTCCCCAAGAAAGTCACATGAAACTTATATAGGTACAAGGACATGTTTTTTTCACACACTCAAGAATCCCATAAAATTGAAACTGGAAGCCATAATTATATGCAAAAGAGCTGTGGGTGGGGAGGGAGGAGGGAGAGAATAGATGATAAATAGATAGATAGATAGATAGATAGATAGATAGATAGATAGATAGATTGATTGATTGATAGATAGATAGATAGATAAAATTTAAAAAGAAAACAGCCCTGACATGTCATCATGAGACAAGGAGTCTCCAGCACTGCCGCCAAGTCTGTTTTCCGTTGTCTTCCACTGCTGGGCATGCAGCCTACCCTGAGGAACAGTTAAGACTCCCTTGGAGAAGGCTGAAGTCTCATTACAAATGCTTATCAATTGGGGATTGTCTCTGGGTTAGGGATGGGAGCATGTGCCCTTTTTTTTTTTTTTTTTTTTTTTTTTTTTGTAACATTTCCAACCACCAACCAGTTTCTCCTCCCAGCCCCTTACCATCACCTTCCCCCCTGCTGCCACCCGCTCCATATCTCTTCCGAAAGGCAGGCCTCCCGTGGATATTAACCAATCATGGCATATCAAGTTGCACTAAGACTAAGCACCTTCTCTCCTATTAAGGCTGGAGAAGGCCATCAGAGGCAGCCCCTGCTCCTACCATTAGGAGTCCCACAAGTAGACCAAGCTGCTCAACTCTAACATATATGCAGAGGGCTAGGTCAGTCCTGCACAGGCTCCCTGGTTGGTGCAAAAGTGAACTCTTAGTGCTCTTAGTGAAGCTTGTTATGAATACAGCCCATTTAATATACTCCATAAATACTGCACACTTATATCACGTTTCACATGGAGCGGTAGGAGCCCAGAGGTAAGTCCCATCTCCCCAGGCTCTTACAAAAAGAAAGAAAAGCTTCCTTGAGTGTTTTATGTTCTGCTGAAGCATTTTAATTTGTCATCCCCTACTAGAATTAGGAACTCCATGGCGACATGGTTTTCAGCCATTAGGCTCATTCTTGCACGCTCAATAAAGTTTTATTAAATATATTAATAAGCTCTGGGATGTTTGAACAAAACAATAATTATTTTCTTACTTGTTTTAATACATATAACATACTTTTCTTATCCCTTAATTTATATTTTTTCTTGTTTTCCAAATAAAGAAAACCAAACAACCTTCTTTTCCTTGATGACTATAAATTGTTATTTATCTTACTCTCATTTTTAAATAATCAGTATTTGGCTTTCTTGCTTAATTGTTTATAGAGACAGGGTCTTCTGTTGTAGCTTCTGTTGTTCTCTGACTTGTGATCCTCCTGCCTCGGTCCACGGAGCACTGCAATTCAAGTGGTGAGCCAGCGGGCCTCGCTTCTATCCATATTTCCAAAACCTCACTTAAGGAATGCTTCCAGTAAAATACAGAACCAATCTAAGATAAACCCCCACCACATTCTCTCCTTCTTTAGAATTATAAAAAGCTACGCTGAAGAGAACCGCCCCGCCCTACACCATTACCCTCCATTCTCTTCTGAGTCAAATGTAACATTAGTCAATATTCCTTCTCTCGCCTCCTCAGGAGGGCCTATGCTGGACAGTTATCAGTTTCAATGCAGGGAGATATATGCTTCCCAAAATTTCCATTTTCACTTGAAGGCTGTTTTATTTTTAATCACTGACAACCAAGTCTATTAGTCTTTTAAAGTGACGAGCTCCCTGTCTTTAGGAAAAATAAGTGACAAAAAACACAAGGTGGCATTTGTGTACTTTTCCAGACGGTCTGCTTTGAGTAGACATGATGTTCTTGGGAAAGCATCCACACTCTGCTCCCAGTCCCATCACACAGGACTTGACCTCCACCGGCTGCCATACTTTGTGAAATAACTGTTTTAATGTGAAGTGTGTGGATGTGTGGATGTGTACTTGGCCATGTGGGCCTATGCATGTGTGCAGGCAGGTGTGTAGGCACATATGCACACATGGATGTGGACGCCTGAGGTTCCTGTTGGGTCTCTTCCTCAACCATTCTCTGTTGCGGAAAACAGGGAAATACCTCGAGCAAGCCCCTGAGCCAGCCAGGTGATCTCACTCACTAGGACTCTAGGTGGCCATCTTGCCAGCCCTGCTAAGCCACATGACTCTCACCAGGCCATCTCTCGGACGGCCTCCCCTCCCCCAGTTCCTCTCGCTTTCATGCAATACCCCAGGGACCCCTGGTTAGCCATATCAACACCTAATTACCCAGTAGAATCAAGACTCTTTTTTTTTTTTAATTTTTATTTTATTATTAATGAGAAAAGTTACATGATTTCAATTTATCTGAATTTGTTAACATTTAAAAACATATTTTAAGTA
>NW_022196905.1:172315140-172349597 GCF_008632895.1 Mastomys coucha | reverse complement strand
TTTAAGTAAATAGAATTAAATCACATTCTTGTTTCCCTTTTGTACCCCCACTCCTCCCAGAGATCCCCTTCAATACCTACAATATCATTTTTGTCATAGAATCAAGACTCTTAAAGCTTAATTAGCCAATCATATTTATGAGTCAATAATTGCACAATTTACAAGATGCCAATACAATAATTTCAGAGAAAAATGATAATGATAAAGTTTTAACACAATTATTCTAACATTTTGATAACACCGTGTCAGCCTCCAGTCTGGCTCTCTCTCCTCCCTCTCACTGTCTCAACTCCTCATTCTGCCTCCCTTCTCCTGTCCAATCACAAGCCTCCCACTGCCCTAATGTGATTGGACAGGGAAAATCTGGCAACTACAAAAGCCCAGAGATCCTCCTGTCTTGAACCTCCTTGCATTGAGATTATAGACCCAGCGTTTATTATGAGAACGGTCCTCTGGCTTCTGCGTCAAGCCCTTTCCCAGTGAGCCATCTCTCCAGCCCAGGCAGCAGTCTCATGTCCATTCCCAATTCTGTCACTGTGGTTGGTTTAATGTTAAATGGCCACAAATTAGAACCACCTGAGTAGGACGCCTCACCTGAAGAAGCGTCCTGCTTGCCTTGATTGCTGAGAAAAAAAAAAAACCACCTGATTGTGAGCAGAACCCTCTGGAGGCAGTGCAGGAAGAATCCTCACCTTTGGTTCACCTGACCTTCTCTCTGGCTACGGAGTTGATTTCAGTTGCTACTGTTGCTGCAGCCGCCCATTCTATCATTGATAGCAAAACCATGTTGCCAGGCACCCATCATGGACTAAGGACCAGGTACCTCCCAGGTGGGCTGAGCAACTGCTGGGTAGTCCACCTCTCTTGGGAAAATGCTGAAGCTGTGGGACCAGCCATGACTGAGGTCCCTGGCATCAGGATCAGGCAGTGACAAGATCCTCACCTTCTCTCTCGCTCACATCTTACATCATTACATCGCCTGTCACAATGCCTAGTTCACAACATTCAATCACCAAATTGTGATTTAGTTGTTGTTACTATCTCAAGGTATCCTAACCTAATAAATTGTTTATGTATTAAATATAAATATATATCCATCCCATAATTTCTGTTCTCTAGACTAATACTGTCACACAGAATAAAAAGACACAGTGATTTAATTAATCATTTTTATTGCTTTATCGTAGACATTCTTTTATAACATTGTCCTTTCTGTCCTCCTTGGAGTAGATTCATTGAAGGAGTTGACTCTGTGTGCTTGAGAAACAACTTATGTTCATCTCAAAGGCCCCTGGAACGTGGCCAACCTCTAAACCATTAATACCCCCATCACCCACAGTGATGATCTTTAAGTCTCTTAATCAGCTCAATCATTGTTAGAAACTAGGTCCATGATAGGAAAGTATTTAATAGTCATAACAGCCTGTGTAGGCTGGCTGTAGAATGTCTTCTCGTGCTCCTGACTGTATGGTGGGGGAGGGGGGGAGTTGTAAGTAACATAGAGGATATATGTCCTCGGAATCATTCATCACTGTCCAGGCCTGACTCACTTCAGAAGCTTCCGTGGCACAGACTAAAGGAACCTCCCAGATCACTGCTCCAAGGAGTGCAGACAAGAAGGGCAGACAAGAAGCCCATGAAGACAGACAAACTCTCTTGTTATGTTATGACTGCGCAGACATGGCTGCACCTCTGGTTGATGATAATCAGACTGTTCATCCCAATGCACTGAGAGGATAAAATCATAGGGAGTCACCTCTCCTGGACCCCACACTGTAGTCCCTTGCCCAGCTCCCCAATCAGCCCTATCTCCAGCCCTACTAGGGTTCTAAGTCGATGCGTGTGAGCCTGGGAAAGTGATGGGCCAAAGTTACAGGTACAGAAGTCACTAGTGTATAAAAGCTCACTCCTGTGTGTTGTACCTGCAATCCACACCACATGGAGCACAGGAGTGGGCAGGTCTGCTCCCAGATTTATCAGGTTTCTCTTCTTTTCTTTCTCCTCTTTGAACTTCTGTGAATGAATGACTGCGATCCAGATCTACAGACCTAGTCGTTTCCATCCTCTTTCTCCGCCCAGGTCCACCAAATGGCCTGGTGCCAAGACTCAGGACAGAGTAATGGGAAGGCAACAAAAGATCCTCCTTGGGTTTCAGGTCTAAACTGCATTCATCAATCAAACAGGCAGGTTTATAGGGTTTGTCCCTTCCTACCACAGGACCGTTCCAGATGCAGTGCGCTGTTTGAAGCTGTGTGCAAACGTATCGAAAGTCCCACTAGGGTAACTATGAATACGTTGGACATTCCTTCATACCTGTTTGATTTTGTTGTGATTTATTTTATGGGCCTTGGAGGGGGGGAAGGAAAAAGAGAGAGCAGGAAAAGGAGAGTGTTGAGGGGGAATGAATGGGTAAGGGTATCGTTGGAGTCCAGGATTGGGCATTAGATCCCCTGGAGCTGGATTTACTAGCTGCCAAACATGGGTGCTATGCAAGAGCATCCAGCACTCTCCATCCCTGAGCCATCTCTGCAGCCTCCTGGTCCCTGGTTTTAATAATACTACAAAGCCTTCCCCAGACACCTTCACCTTCTCTCTCGCTCACATCTTATGCCATTACATTGCCTGTCACAATGCCTAGTTCACAACATTTAATAAATACGTATCAAATAACAGACAAGCGCAAAGGGGCATCCCCCTAATCTACCATTCACCAATCTGTCTTACTGGGGAAATCTCGGTCACAGTCTTCACAGATAAGAGTGATGGCTATGTTCATCAACACGTAAAATGGAAAGCATGAACATTTGCTTACTTAGTCGTCACAACCATCTCACAAGGAGGTTGGCAGGTACAGTAGGCATATGGTAGAATAGGTAGAAAAACCAAATAATTGATATAATACATTATCACTTGGGCTATATTTTTCTTACTCTAGTGTTATAGGGCATAATTCTATATCCCCTGACTTTTTCCCAACATTTCCAGGTATTATATATATATATATATATATATATATATATATGATTTATATATTATTTGTTAAGCTATATATTATATATATACATAGAATATGTATATATAAACATATCTATATATAATACATTGATAATACAATATGAAGTAAAAATATTCACTAATAATAAATTTAAAAAGATAAAGGACAGTAAGGATGTTTTATAAAATATTCAAGGCTGCCAAGTTTTCTGAAACAAAACTAATCATTGTTCTTGTTTGAACTTCCATGCTATACTTTGAACACTCTGAGACACATTAGTTATGCAAAACTGGGCCCATCTTGCTCTAGAGTAATCAGCTTACTCTACACTGGTGCTATGGCCTGAATAAGCTAAAACTTTAATATCAAATATTTGCCATTTGCCAGATGTGGTACTGAATACCTTTAATCCTAGCACTTGGAATCCAGAGACAGGCAGATCTGTGAGTCTGAAGACAGCCAGATCTACAAAGAGAGTTCCAGGGATACATAGTGAGACAGACCCTGTCAAGAAAACAAAACAAAACAAAACAAAACAAAACAAAACAAAAAGCCCACATATAGAGTGGGAAGTAAGTAGGGCATCTGGGTGGATCAGTATTATACAATAAACCTCAGAGAACTCACTCACCCACTGTTGTGTAAGTAGCAAGAACACTACTATCTGTGAACCTCGGAGCCCCTGACTGGACGCCAAATCTCCTAGCACCTTGAGCTTAGATTTCCCAGCCTTCAAAATATAAGAAGTAAATTTTTGTTATTTGTAAATCGCCAAGTCTATAATAGTATATAAAACAACCCAGAGAGACTGTAGCAAAACTTGGTATCAGAAGTGGGGTACTGCTGTACAAGAACCTAAAGTGAGTTAAGTATCTAGGAACTGGGGAAAGAAAAGGCTAGAAGAGAGCCCTGATTATCTTCAGCAGGAATTGTGTTGTAAGGGCTTTAAAAAATACATAATATCATGTGAGGCTTTTCATGTTCAGTTTTGTTCTCTGCTGGATTCAGTGTTCTGCAGACACTGAGCTGGCTTTCCTATATGTGATACATAAATGTACAAATGGGGCAAAAAAAAAAAAAGACATTCATTTTCAATTTTCTTCTAAGCAACCTACTATGCACCCAGTTACTGATAATGATAATGGCCCTAACTGATGTTCTAGCTACTAGAAACTAGTCCTTAAGCCAGTCTCTGAAACTTTAGATTTGTTGCATGACCAAAAGTCAAAAGTTGTCTCCATTTTCAAGTGCAGACATGAAGAATATTAGCAAACACTAGTCATCATCTTCATAAAAGTTCTGGTAGATTTTCTGTTCACCTTTTCATACTGCTTAGCAACACAGAGTCCTCGTGAATAACCCAAGTGAAATACACGGAGGCACCAATGTGAATATTGCATTGGCATTACTTATGGCGTCCCCTTGAAGCAGTTCACAGAGAGTGAGGTAAAGAGAACCATGGTGTGATAGGATAAACACAGGGAAAGTGCACCAAGGCATTCAGAGAGCAGGTTCTACTTGGAGACAGGAGGCCTTGAGATCAGGAGACACTTCTCACCCTGTAAAAGCAGGAAGGCATCTTACGAAGGAACGCCTAATGAAAGGAGCAACCGATACTAAGTAACAAAAATGTCTCAAAGCTTGGAAGTCTCAAATCTGTGGGTATGTAGAGTCCCAAAATGCTGCACTTATTTTCACTTATTAATTATTTGAGAACATCATACAATGCATTTTGATAATATTCACCCACTCTTGCCCTAGTTCTTCCTAGATATTCCAACCTCCTATACCCCCACCATGTCATGTTTGGGCCCTTTTTTATAACCCTGAGTCCAATTAATGCTATCCAGATAATCCTGAGTGTTTCTTCGTCTACATAAGCATTCCTAGCCTACCAGGAGCCACACCTTTAAAGAAAAATGACTCTCCCTTCCCTAGAAGACAACTGACCACAGGCCTTAGTTGCTGGTCAGGGCTCAAAAATCCTTCCCCACTCCATGCTAGACTGACTTCCAGATAGAGCAGGACTGACAGAGACTTGAATGCACAGAGACTGTAGCAGCATGCACAGCACCCGCACAGGTTTATGACAGATGAAGTCGAAGCACTGAGCAGGGGAAGGGTACAAAGGCTCCCATCCCTAACCAAGAAGCTATGTGCAAATTATAACTGCTGGCAAAGGAAAAATTGGCTCTCCCTAATACAGTCTCACTGGGCATTTCAACCACACTTCAGGGTAGACCCCATGCCCAAGAGTAGCTGGCCAACACAAAGTAAACTCAATGACATTTTTTTTGTAGATTTTTTTTGACTCATTATGTTTTGTTTATGCTTTTTTGTCTTATTGGTCTTTGCTTATATATTTTGTTTTCAATTGTGAAGTTTTAGGGTTGTTTCTTGTTTGTTTGTTTTTTAATATTTCTTTTTGTTTGTTTTAGAGCAAGAAACGTCACAGAACTAGGTGGGTGTGGAGGTGAGGAGGATCTGGGAAGGGAAACTAGAATGTATTGTATGAAAAGACAATTTCAATTTAAAGAAGAAAACAAGGGTTAGAGATGTAGAGCTCAGTGGTTAAGAGCACTGCCTGCTCTTCTAGAGATCCTGAGTCCTCAAACCCCAGCAACCACATGGTGGCTCATCACCATCTGTAATGGGATCTGATGCTCTTGAGTGGTGTGTCCGAAGACAGACACAGTATACTTATATACATAAAGTAAATAGATCTTAAAAAGAAAGAAACAGATAGACAAAAATAGTAAGAGCCAGAGGACCATGATACTTTGTGCAAGATGTTTCTAGACATGACTGCAGTGTTGTGTCCATGAAATCTCAACAGAATGGTTACCTGAACAAGACCTGCATAATGACCGTACAAGTCAACATACAAGCAAAAATAGGTGAAATTACACAAGGGCTCATCCATGAAGAACTACAAGGAGTCCGTGGCTGCTGAGAGAAAAAGAACCAGTTTTCTCTAGGTACAAGACCCCTGACAAGTGATCCAATTTCAAGTGGTCAACCCTAAACTCATGAACATAGAAGCAACATTAAATGGACTTCATAGGTTATAATACATATATGTGTATATATGTGCAACATTAATTATAAACAAATATGTCATGAATTTGAAAGTGAGGAAGGGGAAGAAGTTGGGGAACAGAGAAAGATGGGTGGAAATGATGTCAGTACACTGTATTCATGTATGAAATTCTAGAAAAAGTAATTTATAAAAAAAATGAAGCAAATTTTATTTATACCTAGAGCAGAACCTTAGTCAGAAAAACTTCTTTTTGTGGTGGGTAACATCACTAGGGAGATAAAACTGGTCAAAAGTATTGAGAATAAAAGGCCGGGTGCTCAGCCATAAATGGGAGGTCTATCTTAAACATCTGCCCCTAGAGGTGGAAAGAATGTTAGAGCCAGAAGATAGGAACCAGTGATGTGAAATGCTGCCTTCTAGACACGGCATTGCTGTCATAAAGACGAACTTACCGCAGTTGGGTTTACCTGTGCTAGACCCGCACAAGACCAAGTCAGTCACAATCCCTGGAAGGGGGACGGATTATCACCAGGCTCCATGCCTTGCAAAGGAGCTATTTACAGTGTGCCACTGAGAGTGCTCCCAGGCACCAGTGTATGGTCCCTCACCCACGCACTGATGAGCAGCACTAACTGGATCCAGTGTGTTCTAATATATGTTTAATGTCCAGCGTCAATATTAGGGCTGTCGCCTTGTCTTACTGTATCCTTTTTTGTCCTGTTGAACTGCTGTCTCTTGGAGGTGTGCTCTTTTCTGAAGAGGAAATGGAGGGGAAGTAGATCTGCAGGAGAGGGGAGCGAGGAGGAGTGGAGAGACGAGAAACTGTGGTTGGGACGTACTGTATGAGAGAAGATTCCACTTTCAATTTAAAATAAAGACAAAGGAGGGGTGGACATTGCAGGGACATTGGGAGGGGTGGGAGAGAATCATATTTGTCATGACCTATTTGAAGTTCTCAAAAAAATGTTAAGAATTGCCTGACATATTGAGATTTGAGACACACATGAAAGCACTGAGCATCTGATTTAGACATTTGTGGAAATTGGAGCTACTATGTTATCTTGTCAAAGGTATAAATCCTTTGGCAGACCATTTTTGAGGATTCAGAAAGAATTCAGTATACATTCAGTATACAGTTTAAGGCCTGACTTTACACCTACAAGCCCTTCTTTCAAACACTTACTATGTTGGTGTTAGTAGATAAAATAATAAGAGAAATCTCTTCATTCCCAATGCTATGTAAAATAGTTCCTTCTTCCAAAGAATACATTTCTTTTGAAAAACACACATCTACGCCAGTTTATTCCCACTTTAGTAAAAAGCGCCTATGAAATTAGCCATCTTAAACTTTGACGGGTAATTTAAAAAGTTATAACTTCAAAGGCCAGCTCAACCACTCCTCCTTAAGATACAAACTCAAAGTCCAGGGAGGTTAAGAGATTTGCCTATGATCACATTCAGTCCATGACAGATGTGAGATTGAAGAGACACTCTCCACAGACAGGTTCTACCACCAGTAAGGTGACCCGACTGCTCCTAAAGAATGCGCTGCTTTCAATCCTCATTTCTCACAGGCCGGCTGCCATGGCTGGAGAGCAATGGCTTGGCTTCCCACATCAGGAACACAGAAGCCAACACACCAGTTATCAAACGGCTTTGAGGTTGGCTTGAAGTCTTCTGACCGTCTACGGGAATGAGAGCCAGGGTTGTTCCTCCTCGTTTTCAGAGAGTTCCAGTAGGTATCCAGATAGATAACACAGCTGACCCTTTGCCGGCAGCAGCCTTGGAAACTAGGGAATATTCCTCAGCAGCCTGTCTGCCTGCCTGCCTGCCTGCCTGCCTGCCTGCCTGCCTGCCTGCCTGCCTGCCTGCCTGCAAGGATTGATTCTAAGAGCAATCAGCAGCTTCAAACCAGAGGAGCGCCCAGGGCATTCCCATCCTGCAACTTGATCCAAACAAATAGCTGGCTGCTATGAAACTGATCATTTTCCGCCTCCTGCCCCTGTCGTATAAGAAACAATGGGTAACATCTTACTGATGGAGAAACTAGGAGAAGTTACATCTTTATCAAAAATCCCCCTGCAGAGGAAAACAAGAGGAGGGCACAGGTGAAGCAAATATAAGCAAGGCTAGTGACGTGGCTTGCAGGTGTGGAGTGGAAGACAGACATGCATGTGCCCCAGGCCTTTGGACTCGGGGAGCAGAGAAGCTTGAGAGAGCTTTACTTACTCACGTCGCCAAGAACAACAGATGGAGTCTGTCACTGCCAAGTTCTAATGTGGTTCGCTCATTCAACAAACTGGGCTCGTCAAGGACCCATGAGCTGCTGACAGGGAGGTGGGTATCTCGCACTCACAGCTAGATGTATGGCAAGGAAAGCTCAGGTCAGTTTCCACAGAAGCCAGCCTGTACCTGGATCCAAATGCATAAACTGAAGGCAACCAATGTCCAGTTTTTAAAAGTCTACTTGTTTTTAGTATAAAAATACAGAGGCAACCCCTAGAAGTTACACAGCCACTACCTGCCAAGGCTCATTGTGAGAAGTGCTACAAATACTTCTTACCCTGAAGGATACTCAGTGGAATAGCCATCATCTTTCATCTTCAAATATTAAGGCCACCAAGAGAATTAAGCTTACTCTGTCAGTCTAGTACCTTTTAAAATTAGTCCTTAAATACTAGAGCCCAAAACTCTTCCGATGAAAAGTTTCGATTTCTATCCACCAGCCACCTCAGGGCCTGGGCTTCTTTCTTCGACTGTTGAAAGCTGGGCAGCCACAGCTCTCGCAATGATCTCCCACGCAGGGCCGGAGAAGCTGGAGATGAGAAGGTGAACAAAGTGGGCTCTGGGCAGTGCAGGTGGCTAACGTCCGCCTTCCATTGTTTGGGTGGTAAGCCCTGCATGGAGAGAAGGAGAAAAAGAACATAAAACATACGGTAAGGAAATGCAGTCCCCATGTTCCTGCTGCTCAACCATAAGACATGGCATACTTTCATAAAGCAAATACTTTCTCTCCATCGTCTCAGCAATTACACGGCTGAAGTGTCACGGGGGAAAGTATCAACATTTCTTGAGGCTATTCTATGCACTGGACACTCCATTAGGCGCCTGAGACAGTCTCACTTAGTTTTCCTGGCAATCAAATGAAATAAATACGACCACCATATTTTACTGAAGTAGGTAGTAGAATTCTAAGTACTGTCCCAAAGCACTCTATCAGCACACTTCAGACTCAGCCTAGTTCTCCAGAGTCTGCTTCCCCACTCCTCTTTATTGCCTTATTTCATTTCTTTTCTCCTCTTTGCTAATGCTCATATCCTCCTCTGCATAGGAAAGCTTTGTACTGTGAGAATATAGTTACTGAGATTTTGATGTAATGTTACTTTTTCACTGCTGTGACCACAACAAAGGCTATTTATTCTTTTAAGAAGCATTTGATTAGGTTTACAGTTTCAGAGGGTTAGAGTCTTTGACGGGGAGCAGAGGCGTGACAACAGAAACAGCTGAGAACTCACCTCCTCTTCTACAAGCAGGAGGCAGAGAGGACACACTGGGAATGGTGTGAGTCTTTTGATACCCCTAAGCCTGGCCCCAGTGACACACCTCTTCAAACAAGGCCACACCTCCTAATCCTTCCCGAAAAGTTCCACCAACTGGGGACCAAGTGACCATATGCTTTCCCCTTTCCACATTTCCCCACAAACCCAGGAAACTTCATGCTCTTTCTGTTTCTCAAGAAAAAAAAAATCACACACAGACACACACACAAATAAAAATAAAAATAAACATATACTGAAGGACTTGGCTATTCTTAAGGGGCCGGTGACTAGGAGTTTGATCGTTCATATGGACAACACAAATTGGACGCGATATATTTTTCTTCTTTTGGGAATTGAAGGCACAGGGGTGAGAGTGTGGACACTGGAGTAAAAGAAAGTGTGATCAGGATGCTTTACATGAAACTCCTAAATAATCAATAAAAATATTATATTAGAAAAGAAACTAAATGAAACCTGATTTGTGTTGGCCAACTACTTCTGGGCATGGGGTCTGCCCTGGAGTATGGCTGACATAACTAGAATCACTCAGTTAAAGAAAACTGATTTTCTCTCTACCAGCAGTTATCAATTGCAAATGGCTGGAGAGACATACAATAAAGTTTCTCTAAAGTGAAACATGCCTGTAATTAATCCAATTAGTGATGTAGTAACAGCCATGTTTTAGTGTTGACAAATATAGACTGGCTTTAAGAGCAGCTAGGTAAAGGGTATACAGAGATCAGCTTTTCACTGTAACTCTTCCATTAATAAAATTTGTTCAAGAAAAACATTCTTAAAGGCAATTTTAAATGCTTTAAAACTCCCAGGAAAACTGATGTTTTTATACTTTCTACTTGGCTAAGCTATGTCATAAACACACGAGAGTAGAATGAAGATACCCACACACTTGTCAGGAAGCTACTGGAGGCTATGGTCAACCAAAACCAGAGAGCAGACTGAGATAACCACAAAGTAGTGTCAACATGGGAAGGAACGGAATTCCTAAGGGTCTAGGGAAGGCTACCTACCTCAGGCTGACACTCCACACACAATGCAGAGCGCAACAATGCCCATAAACATGGTCACAAGGCTCAGACAAAATCTATGTGAACAGACTGTCATTACTGTGAGCAAGCGCGCCTCAAAGAACAACATAAGGAAGGACTTACTTAGCTCGTGGGTTGGGGGTTTCAGTTCATCACAACAGAGGGTGTGGTTCAATAGAACTCAGAGCCATTAGGAAGCTGAATGAAGACAGGAAGAACCAAGCAAGACATGCCCTTTCTCTTTTAGATTGCATCTCATTTATTTATTAAAGAAAAGGGGTGCCATGGCATGTGTACAAAAGCCAGAGGACAACTTGTTGATACTTTCTTTCTGTCATGTGGGTTCCAGAGGTGGAATTCTGATTATCAGGTGTAAAAGCATCTTTCTACACCACCATCTCGCTGGCTAAAGACATACATACCCTCTAAGACCTTCTAATGCTATGACCCTCATAATATGGTGATGACCCCAACCATAAACTCATTTTTTTGCTAATTCCTAACTGTAATTTTGTTACTGTTATGAAATATACATATCTGACATGTGAATCCCCCAAAGGTGTCAGGACCCACAGGTTAAGAACTATTGCTCTAAGATACATCCTCAGTGACCTATGTCCTTCATCTAGGCTCCATTTTCCTGATCCTACCACTTTACAATGGCTTGTTTAGGTTTGACTCCATAAATGGGCTGAGCCATGGATCATATTAAGAGCCCTCATGATCTAACCACGTCTGGAAATGTCCTCACAAGCGTACCCAGGTGTGCAAGACTAATCCCCTCTGCATCTCATGGCAACCAGACTGACAATCAAGATTGATTATTACCTCTGGAGTACGTGCACTCTTCAGAGAAGACATAAGCAATCAGCAAAAACTAACAGTGAGAATTCCAGAGAGAAAGTAATCCAGCAATAAAAAATTATTGATTAGAAGGAAACAAAAAGCTATAAGGATAAAAACCAAGATAGTATACTATATAGCTAATTTCTGAATATGTTCTATAACATAATCACACGAACACTAAGATAGTGTATAAAAAAGATAGTATGTAAATATTTAGAAATATCAAATAAATGCCAAAATGATTACATAATTAGCTAACGATTGTGGTAGCTTCTGAAGAAGCAAAAGAGGTGGAAGATGTTGGTTTTGTTTTAAATATGTAGGATTATTTGATGCTTTCATCTCTATGCAGAAGAATCTTTTTTGAAAAATATGTTGTTCAACATAAAAATAATATTAGTGTATCGGGTTTATAATTAGTATGATCCTTACCTATCACAAACTTAAAAAGCAGAGCAGTAAGCCAAATTTAGGACTCGAATAGCGATTTTGATGCTACATAGTTAGGTCAATATACTTTCTCTTCCTTAAAATGCCCATAGAAAACATCTGAGAAGATACTGGGCTGTAGACAGGGCTGTGGGTGTAGAAGGGGCTGTCAAGGGAGGCATGAACTAGTTTACTTGGAAAGGCAACCCTCTTTCTGATAGTTTGGTTTCCAAGGGCCTGGTACTGGCATTGTTACTGGAGAGTCATCTCTGTCCTCAGGAAGGCTTGGTCTGATGTTATCCCTATCGCTAGCACATCACTCTACACAAAGAAGTAGAGAAGAGAATGGAAACCGAGGGGCTCTTAAGAAACCAGAGGACAGGAGAGGACAGCAGAGTTTTGTAATAAGGGGCAAAAGCAGACAAAAGAAAGGTGGGGAGTCACGCTGTGTGTGTCTCTGTGAGCCTGTTTATTGGTGTGGCTCTGAGGCTTTTATTGGTGTGGACATGAAAACTGCATTTCACGCCCTTGGACCAGTGGAGGAAGACATAAATAACCTCTTTATTTCTGATGATTTTTAACTTTTTGGTCTGCTAAATGCTGTTTCTGGAACCTAAGATTCAAGATGGGTGTTTGAGAAAGGAGATGGCTAGCTGGTTTTACTAGCTGAGTTTATATCTTAATTTGTGACAGCTGTGCAGCAAGAACACCTACCGCTCTCAGGTTACCTTTCAGCTCTGTGGCAAATGGAAGAGCCCAAGCTTCCCTTTGGATTTCGTTTTAACCAAGCATTAACAAGCAGTTTAAAGGCGGCTTTCTGACATGTTAGCAAATTGTTAAGTTGCCTTTCTGACAACCAGTCCCCTCTCCCAATTCCCTAACTCTTGGCTTACCATGAAAATATCACAAGAGTCTTTTACCAAGACATTTCTGAACACTGAGAACCACATTGCAGACCATGAAGAAATGCTCAGACTTAATATCTGGGAGATGCAATAGCAATACAAAGTTCAAAAGACCAGAAGTAGATTCAAAATTGGGGTGGCTTCTCCTAGCTATTGTGCTGGAATACACTTGGGGTTGCTTTGACCAGGCGCTGTGTTGGGTACACATGAGGCAGCTTTGATCAGCATTATGTTAGGGTATACCTAGGGTCTCTTTGGCCAGGTATTGTATTGGGGTATGCCTGGAGCAGAAGCTAGTAGATGCTGTTAAGGGGATGCCAAGGTGATAACCACAGACACTGGTTCAAGTTCTCAGCAGTGGAAGAACCAGCAGTAGGTAGCTAAGAATGGACCACAAAAGGGAATCTTAGGATGCATACAAAATACCACACAACTGTCAAAACTGGTGAAGACTAAACTAAGCTGTCTTTAAAAACTAATGAAACAATTACCCACACTGGAAACGTGGTAGAGACAACCTGTACAATTTGAATCATCAGCCAGCTAGTAACTGTACCGGCCACATAACTTTGGGGGTCTTCCTTGACCACAACCTTGCACAGATGTTTATATGAGGCTGTCGGTAAGGAAAGCATTTTTCTACCACTCAAGAGAAGGGTCCACTGAATACTGTAGTGTTAAAGTTCATCTGAAGGTGACACTGCAGAGAAAAGAAACGTATGAAATGCACTGTTTTCAATCTAAGGTTCTACCAGAAAATACTTCACAACCTGATCTGAAGTGTGTTTGATGAAACAGTTATGGCATTTTTAGAATAAACTATGTTTCTGCATCTCCTTCTAGTTGTGGACTTGTGTAGAAAAACCAGCTGTTTCTAAAGTATGATTTTTAAAGATTCTGCTTCCGAAGAGAATGGGGTTACTAGGCCAACAAGAAGTAAAGATTTGGAGAGTCCTAAGACTCTCAACTCTTCCACAGTCTGTCAGGGAACTAAATGGCAAAGAATGAGAATTCCCTCCCAGGAAAGACAGAAGCATAAACTGTTAACTCTATGCATCAAACAGGAAAGAGATAGCTGCCATACAAAGAAGTAACAAGGAATCAGCCAAATTTCCACAGATTCCTAAGGGTCAAGGATCATCTACTTTATCCATGTCGAACAGCTGGGAGGCCCAAGTGCAAATGAGGTTCAAATGCTCTTCTCTACGGGCTTCCATTAAATACCCTAGAAGGAACATAAAGGTGGAACAGAAAACACAAAGGGTCTCCCTCTTCTGTACAGTATAAGAGTGGCGGACATTGAAGATCCTAGATTCTTTTCTCACAATGAAAACCATCTGAGACTCTAAGGAATCAGAAATCCTTCTACCCCTGTATCTACTTCCATGAAAAAAAAATATCATCTTTCTAGTAGTTAAGGGAAACCTAGAAACAATTTTGTGACTAGCAAGCTATAATGCATAGCTTGTAAAGGCCACCTGCCATTGGTGAGGGACACTGAATTTCCACACCCAAACCAGGCAGACTGACTACAATGGGAAGCAGAATCAGGAAAATCTCAACAGCTTCATCTCTAGACACAGGAAATCAGAGCCTGCCTGAGTCCAAGGAGTCAGAGATCAAGAACCTAGTACATCCCACCATGAGCCTCCCACATCATAATCCACAACAGAAGGAGGAAAACCGTTACAGCCTACGGAGAATTAAAGGCAAGCAACCAGAGTCTGGGGCAACAGCTCCATAGCAGAGCACTTTTCTGATAGGTACAAAGTCCAGATGGTGATCTGCCACACTAGAGGGGAGGAAGAAGAAACACAAAGTCAAAATCCAACTCCACTCCTAACTAGACTGACTAGAGCCAGGACTGATGGACACACAGTCACTTTAAAGCATTTTAAATGGTTAGACTACCTCCATGTCTGTCCTTCTGCTGCTTGGGGCACAGGAATCAGTCAAGGACCATGGGCACACAAAGAATAAAACAATAGCTAAGTAAGTATTGTCAAGAGAAAAAGAAATGAATGGGCCAGAATCAGAGATGGCTCAGATACTGGTCCTCCCAATGACCATAACATGTTAAAAATACACACTGGATAATGTAGGGGTGAAGGTATGCTAGGGAGATTGTATTGAGAACCATGGGTCTAATCGAAATGCTAAGTCTCAGGAGCTGAAGGGATGTGGAATCTGGTAATGCCCAAGCTTCTTTCCACTGACGATCTATGACGTTAATGGTTTTTCTAAGACATTTATTTGTTTACTGGAGGCGGGTAGGGCATGCCATAGTGTACATGGGGTGTCAGAAGACAGCCTTTGGAAGTCACGTGCCTCCTTCCTCCACATGGCATTTAGGGACTCCAACTAGGCTTGGCGACAAACACGTGTACCTGCTTGAGCCATCTTACCAGCCCATCCATCTAGTCTATGGTTTTTAAATCCACAACTTCAAGAGGCTTAGAGCAGAAAAACCAAGCAAGAACAGGTATGGTTTCAATGTGGGAACTGTGAGGTGACTGACAACCTCCAGCTTGGAGCTGTGCCTTCCCATCTTCTACCTATAACAGAAAAAGTAGAAGAATTTCCAGGTGACTCCCCTTACAGTAAATCCTACTAACCTGAAGTCAGACTGCATTGGTTTGTCTAAGTAGAAATAGGAAATGTTTAAATTCTCCTGTACAGGAACCCCAGTGGAGGAATAAGGATACTAACCTGCCCACAAAATTTTTGACCCAAAATTTGTCCTGTCTAAAAGAAAGCCAGGGACAGAGACGGAACAGGAATGCCCAGTCAAAAACCAGCTCTACTTAAAACCCATCCCATGGGCGAACATCACTCCTTGACATTACTTACGACACTCTGCTATGCTTGTAGACAGGAGTTTAACATAACTGACTCCTGAGAGACTCTACCCTGCAGCTGACTGACACAGACACAGAGACCCACAGCCAAACACTGGACAAAGACTAGAGAGTCTTCGGGAAGAGTCGGGAGAAGGACTGAAGGCCCTGAAGGAGATGGAACCCCACAGGAGGACCAACAGAGTCAACTAACCTGGACCTCGAGGAGCTCTCAGAGACTGGGTCACCAACCAAACAACATAGAAGGGCATGAACGAGCCCCACCCCCCCAGCATATATGTACCAGACATGCAGTTCAGTCTCCATGTGAGCCCAACAACTGGAGAGGAGGCTCCCTAATGCTGTAGCCTGACTGGAATCTGTTCCCCAACAGGGCTGCCTTGTCTGGCCTTCATGAGAGAGAATGTGCCTACCCTGGCAGAGACTGGATGTGCCAGGGTAGGGTATACTCAAAGGGGGCTCCATCCTCTCAGAGCAGAAGGGGGATGGGAGGAGGGTCTCTGGGGGTGGGGGGACCAGGAAGAGAACAGTGTTTGATATAAATTAATTAAAATTAATTAATTAATTAAATTCTCCTGGACAGTTGGGCCAGAAAGATCCCCAATCTTCATGTAGTATTCATCATTCTAGCCCCTCCAAAGTCATCCAAACTACATAAAATATTGTTGAACATATAAGAAGCATTTTGGGGGCTAGCGAGATGGCTCAGTGGGTAAGAACACCGACTGCTCTACCGAAGGTCCTGAGTTCAAATCCCAGCAACCACATCGTGGCTCACAATAACCCGTAATGAAGTCTGAAGTCCTCTTCTAGTACATTTGAAGAAAATTACAGTGTACTTATTTGTAATAATAAATAAACTTTTGGGCCAGAGCAAGCAGGGACTGAACAAGAGGATCTACCGGAGTGAGCGGGGCCAACCAGAGCAAGCAGCGTTGACTGGAGCAAGCAGAGGTCCTAAAAATTCAATTCCCAACAACCACATGAAGGCTCACAACCATCTGTGTACTCATATACATAAAATAAAATAAATAAATCTTTTTAAAAAAAAGAAGAAGCACTTTGACTCAAGGTATGTTCATTGGATAACTCTCAATGGCTAGTATCTGTAGTTTGTGCATGCAGTAGATGCTGGGTAAAAGTTTGTTCATACAAGAATAAGAGCTAAATGCTGGGGTGGGAGGTCTCAGTGAACAAACACACTTGCCATTAAGACCTGAGGTAGAATCCCAGAAGCCATGGAAAGCTGGGGACATGGAAGCATATATTCTGTAACCCCAGTGCAGCTGAGGTAATACGGGAAGCCAAGGTAGGACACCCCAGAAGCTCACAGGCAGTTAGTGTGCTGTGTACAGCAATACCACCCAACAAGAGGTCCTGTTTCAAATACGGTAGAAGGTGAGGACCAACCTGAGATTGTCATCTGACCTCTACTGCTACTCTGTGGCACACATCTCACACACAAAATGCACACACACATGCACACACACACATTCATGCACACAAACACATTTTAAAAAAAAAGAGTAAAGCAATTCATTGTCTCCTAGCAAAGTGTCCAGTTGATGACACAGTCATGACGAGTATATTTACTTAGTGCCAACAGCTTTATCTTGCCAGGGAATTCTGAAATGTGACTCCAGCTCCATTTAATTCTCTCGTTTGTTACTAGACTATGCACCCTCTAGGTGGTTAATGGAGTTACTGCGAACAGCTGGGGTCCTCGGCACTGTGGCAGTTATACTAAAAAGTTTCTCCAATAATGCGGATGGCCCTTTGGAAGATTCTAGTAGAATCTATACTGTAAATATATTCATGTTCCTCATCAGAGACGTTATCCTTCACAGAGCCCATCAAAGTTCATTTCCATAATCATCCAATGCTGTCTGTTCAAACTACAAGCACTGTGCCAAAGGCAATGTCTTTTACTGACGGCTCTTTTCTTTGTATTTTATTTTTTTAGGTTTATTTATTATTATACATAAGTACACTGTAGCTGACTCCAGATGCACCAGAAGAGGGAGTCAGACTTCATTACGGGTGACTGTGAGCCACCATGTGGTTGCTGGGATTTGAACTCAGGACCTTCAGAAGTGGCAGTCAGTGCTCTTACCCGCTGAGCCATCTTGCCAGCCCTTGATGGCTGTTTTCTAAGTCACTCGGTCCAGAATAAGGGAACTGCCTTAATAGTTTTACAGCATTTTTTTTTTCAGTAAATCAAATAGAGATATCCAAGTAAACAGTATTGGCTGGACACACATTTTACTTCCATTCTCTCCTGAATTCCCACACAAGATGAAAATAATATATTTTGTGTTACGGTATAGATTCATAAAGAAAAATTAAAACAATGAAAAACAAAAAACAGTAACCAAAATTTTCAAATTGTGAAGTTAAGAGATGAGCGGCAAATGATTCAGCTGACCAGAGAAAGCTCAGATCCAGCGAGCAGCAAGTACACCAAGATACTGTGGAGCTTGGTGACAGATGGAATCCCTGGTCCTGGCCATAGAGATGGGGATAACAGCAAAGCCAAAGCTACTTGCTGTTTGGGTAAGAAGCAGCTTGAGTCTCCATGTCATTATTCTGCATACAGAAAAACGAAGCTCACCACTCATGGGGGGCGGGGGAGCCCACTTTCAAAGAATTTGAGGAGTGGGACTTGATTTTATTAATAATAAGTTGCATCCCACTTTATTTACTTTGTGGGCAGGACAGGGAGGGATGTACACCCAGAAGTTAGAGAACCACCTTGAAAGGCACCATTAATGACTGAGCCACCTCACTGGCCTAACAGGAAAACTTTAGATTCCCAGGGTTAAGGAAGGCTTAGATGAGGGTATGGGCGCTGTATGCCAGCAGATACCTCATTAGGATTTTGATATGAAGTATGTCCCCAAAAGGCTTATGTATTAAAAACTTGGCATTCAGCGGTTGGGAGGTCCTGGAACTTTAGGATACAGGATGGAACTGGGTGAAGAGGTGGCTGAGCTGTCCCTCTCCCTTTCCTCCCTACACCCCTGCCTTTATCTTCCACCTCCATTCTGCGCTGAGGTGAATAACTGGCCACATGCCTGCTGCCACAGTGTTCTCGAGGCCTGTGGACTGAAACTTCTGAAACCATGGGGTAAAGTGGTCTACACTGTCTGGACTAGGGATTTGTCACAGTGACATGTAATGACTGACATACATCACATGTACCCCAAGTGTTCAGCAACAGAGCAGTGCTCGGACCAAATGAATACCTCCCTTCCTACCTGCAAAGTTAACTACTGAAGTCATGGACAGCCTCATAGCCATCCCAGCCCAGCCCAATACAGGAAAAGAACTGGGCTCTGTGGGGCACTCTTCCTTTAACCAAAGGAAGATAAATTATATCTCCTTCCCTTTCTGAAGAAATGGTCCTGAGACGCAGGGTTATGTGTCTCACTGGATAAGTAGGAAGGGGGAGGCAATGAAGCTCACAGAAAAGCCCTGCCACATCTTCATATCTTCCCGCTTCCCTCCTCTCTGGGGTTGTGTTCCTCCTCCTCTCTATGGAGCACTGTTCACCTGATGAGGAGAGTCAATGCTCCCTCCACTCTGTGGGGCCTTGAACATTACTAAGGGTACCAGCTCTGAGAAGCAGCAGCCTGCTGGAACCATGAGAATACTCTAACAGACCTGACCAGGCTGTGCTGGCAAGAACTTGAGAAGCATATGGAGCCCATCGTGGGGTGTGTGGGCTGAGGTGAGAGGGACATAGAAGAGCTCTCACAGACCTGGAGGGGTGTACTCATGAAACCCAATGCTGTAACAAGAATAACTAAAGCTGTTTCTTGTGACAGGTTGAATGTGTCCTAGAAACATGGACGTGATGGCAACCTACTGTAAATAGAGATGTCAAAGCTTCCTTGGCTTAGGATTGAGCAGGGTGGGCCGAGAGCTGTGGGAGCTGGAAGAGTGGGGAGAGGTTTGAACCCCATGATTATGATCTCTGTGACAGAAGACATTCCCCTTATGATATCTATTTAGAAGGCACTGGTGAGGGGATAGACTGGGTGCTTTCTTAACTGAACATAGGATCCATAATGTTGCATTTAAATTATATAAAATACACAATAGGACTTTTTGCAATTGTAATGCCATTTCTCCCTTATCTTTCCTCCCTCCAAGCCATCTCATATACCCTTCTCTGGTCTTCAAATCCATGGCCTCTTTTTTTCCAGTTATTACATGCACTGCATACATATATATATGCTTATATATAAATACATACATATATATGTATGTGTATATATATATATATACATACATATGCATATATACGTAAATATAACCTGTTCAGCCAGTTCAGCTGCCATCCACACTCAGATCCAGGATTCTGAGTTGGCCCACCCCAAAATCTATATCATCTGTGAACTGTCAGGACATGCGAGATCCTGCTGAGTCAGGGCTACAGGATCTCCATGACACAGGGCAGCAACAGGATGACCTGAAGGAATCCTGGTGAGGATACGATATTGATGGTGTCACAAAAGCCAGCTATCTCAGGCTGATTATTCACTGCAATGAATATTTGCAAGATTTTAAGATGTGTGGGCAGAGGGATATACTACGGGATACTCTGCAATATACTACAGCTTCCATGATGAGATGCTTTTTATGCTTTGCTTCTGCTTTTTGTTGTTTATTGGCTTGCTTGTGTATTATTACTTGGGGGTGGGGGATGCTACAAGGTTGCGTGGGCTATGGATGGATATGAGGGAATGGAGAGATGAGAAAGACTGGGGTGCATGATGTGAAACCCACAAGGAACCAATAGAAAGTTTAAATACATACATGCATGAAACCTGTTCAGTCTACGCAATGGTACTTGTACGTATGCGTTCAGAGTTGACCATTTCGCACTGGACAGCCAATTGATGTGCTCTTCCCTGGGAAGGCCGCCTCTCCTGCTCCCAGCTTTCTTTGATTGCCTATAGTTCTTTGTAGGGTTGATAAGAGTTGTGGAGCCCAGTGCCAGTGGATGTGTGTGTGTGTGTGTGTGTGTGTGTGTGTGTGTGTGTGTACAAAAAACACTCCCTCACCTAAGGCTTATTGTGACATTGCAAAAAGAAGGGGCAAAAAGATTGTCAGAGCCAGAGAGGATCAGGGAGTTTGCTCTGAGATTGTGTCTCCTGGTACTATCAGAAGCTACACCCATAAAGTCTCAGGGACAAGATGATACCAACAGACTTGCCAGAGTGGACAGGGAAAAGGCCTGTGAGGATGCCTATGTAACAGAATGCCAAGCCTACTAATATATTTTAAAACTATAGAATTGTATATATTTGTTGTACCTGGTCCTGAGTTACACAAAGATATTTTATATAATATACATTACACTGTACAAAATTCTCCCCATTTCCCTCTCCCATCCCCTCTAGGCCCTCCGACTTCCAACTAAGTCCCTTTGTTTCCTTGGCCAGTTTTGTTTCTCGTTTTATATCATATGCTCACATGTGGTTTTAGGAATCTATATAAAATAATGGAATGAGAGTCTTAATTCATTTCACAATTCTTGTCAGCTCACTCACTTCCTTGCAAACAGTTTAATGTTTTTATAGCTGGGGGAGGAAAGAAAGAAAGAGAGAGAGAGAAAAAGAAAGAAAGAAAGAAAGAAAGAAAGAAAGAAAGAAAGAAAGAAAGAAAGAAAGGAAGGAAGGAAGGAAGAAAGAGAAAGAGAGAAGGAGGGAGGGAAGGGAAGGGAAGGGAAGGGAAGGGAAGGGAAGGGAAAGGAAGGATGGACTGAATCCATGACTATGAATCACATGAAAGAAAGAAAGAAAGAAAGAAAGAAAGAAAGAAAGAAAGAAAGAAAGAAAGAAAGGAGGAAGGAAGGAAAGAAGGAAGGAAGGAAGGAAGGAAGGAGGGGGAGGGAGGGAGTGAAGGAGAGAGGGAGGGACTCCGTTTCTATGAACCACATTTTTTAATCCATTCCTCTGTGACTGGACACCCTAGCTGATTCCACAACAGCTGTCGTGAATAGTACTATAGTGTGCAAGTTTCTCTGTGATTTTTTGACTTGAAGTACTTTATGTAAATATCCAGGAGTTGTAGAGCTGTGTCATATGATAGATATATTCTTAGTTTCCTAAGGAACTGCCATACTGACTCCCACAGTGGCTGGACTAATTTGAATTTCCACCAGCACTCCCTTATGACCATACCATCATCAGCATGTTCTCAATGACTGCCCTTCTGAAAGGAGATGGAATTCCAATGCTTTCATTTCTCTTGCCCTGATGACTAATGAGGTTAAGCATTTTTTCATATGATTTAATAGACATTTGTGTTTCATCTTTTAGAGCTTGCTCAGCTCATTGGCTCATTTATTGTTTGGTTTCCTGATATTAATATTTGCAGCTTTTTATATATTCCAGGTATCAACATCCCTGTCTGAAGCATAGCTGACAGCAATTTTCTCCCATTCTGTGCGCTGTCTCTGGCCTCTCCTGATCGTTTCTCTTGCTATGCACAAGCTTTTTAATTTCACAAAGTCCTATTTGTCATTTCGTGAGGATATCTGCTATGTTTATTAGGGTCTATTTAGAAAGTTCTTGCCTATGCCTATACCCTGAAGTAGTTTCTTCTAGTATTGACATTTTAAATTAAGGTCTTTGATCCACTTTGATTTTTGTGCAGGATAAAAGAGGGGCCTCTTAACTTCATTCTTTTGCAGGTAGATATTCGGTTTGCTAGCACAATTTACAAAAAAGTAAAAATAAAAGGCAGTCTTTTTCTAGCACATATTTTTTTAAATATTTGTCAAATGTATATAAAGTCTTAAATCTCAACTAATTCTTTGAGATTTGAATGCAGTGCATTTTGAGCATATCACCCCCTAGTCCTTCCCCAACTTCTTCCAAATCCACTCCTCCCTACCCTTCCCACACTTCATAACTACTTTTATTCTTTAAATAATCCATCTAGTCCAGAATGTGCTGCTCATATACTCTCAGGTACAGAGCCATCCTCTGGAGTATGGCCCTGTCTAACAGAGGTCACACCCTAAAAGGAAAACTGACTCTTCCTCTCTTAACAACTACCATCAACAACAACTACAGTCAACAACAACAACTAACAACAACTGTCAACAAGTACTGTCAACAACAACTACGGTCAACAAGTACTGTCAACAACAACTACTGTTAACAACAACTACTGTCAACAACTACTGTCAACAACAACTACTATCAACAACAACTACCGTCAACAACTACCCTCGACAACTACCATCAGCAGGTCTTCAGCATGAGGCGGGACTTCCTGACCACTACCCTCCTCCGTGCTGAAATGTGTCTGTCTTGATCTTGCATAGGTCTTGTGTGTGCGGCCACAACCTCTGAGTTCATATGTGCAGCTTTTTACTGTGCCCAGAGAACACTATTTCAATCCTAACTCAAACCCTAACCCTAGCCCTGCCTCTGATTCTTTGCTATCTTTCTCTTCCCTCATCTACAATGATCCCTGAACCTTGGAGAAGTGTGATCTACACATTCCATTTAGAACTGAGAACGTGCTCTTACTCTCCATACTTTGAGCAGTTTTGGATCTCTGTGTTAAGTGCCATAAACTACAAAAAGAAGCTTCTCTAACAGGATTGAGAGATGCACTAATCTAAGGGCATAATGATAAATCATCAGGACTTGGTTTACTACTATGCCATTTAGCAACATCACAGTAGGCTCTCCCCTGGGGCCTGGGGTCTATCTAGCCATATCACAGGCTCTTGGCTCTTATAATGGTATCAAGTATGGGTGATATCCTATGAAGGTGGCCTTAAATATTACCAGAAAGTGGTTGGCTACTTCCAGAATGTTCACACTACTGTTGCGCCAGTGGGCATACCTTGTCAGCCCAGTCATTTTTGAAACCCACATAATGCACAGCTGGCTAAGACTGATGACTATTAGACTGGGCAGTAGTGGTGCATGCCTTTAATCCCAGAACTTGGGAGGCAGAGGCAGGAGGATTTCTGAGTTCGAGGCCAGCCTGGTCTACAGAGTGAGTTCCAGAACAGCCAGGGCTACACAGAGAAACTCTGTCTCAAAAAAACAAACAAAACAAAAACAAAACAAACAAAAAGAAACAAAAACAAACAAACAAACAAAAAGGCCTGATGACTATTTTTCTCCTCAGGTAGCACATACAGCACATCCCAATACAAAGGAAGGTTCCAGGTCACTACCACTGATCTCTCCATGTTCTATGGCTTCCGTATATAACACCTTCAGCAAAAGTCTTACCCAAATTCTGGAGAATTATTAAGAGCAATGGTGATAACCTATAACATTTTGTGGGGGAGTTCATGGGACCCACAACTCCAATAAAAGACGTACCTCATCCCCGGCATGGCCAACTTCTATCATGGTGGGTTTCCAGATGACTTTCTGGAAGGTCGGCCATATTAGCCATCTTTCCCCATAATCCCTCGTCTCCTACCTAGCCCACTTAATCCTTCTTGCTCCATTATTTCCCACTTCCCTTCATGTCACCTGAATTCTAAATCCTTTCCCTTGACCCCATCCCCAAATGCTCTTACCAGTTTCTTGGCCTCTATGGATACTCCTTATAATAAAGACGCAAAGCTAACATCCACAAATGTTGAGAAAACATGCCACCTTTGTCCTCCTGGGTCTGGGTTATCTCCCTAGGAATGATTATTCCTGGCCTCATCGATTTACCTGCAAATGTCATGTCAGTTTAGATCTGTACACTTTTATATTCATTTGTAAATTGCTACAAACATTTGATAGGCTTTCTATGGAGATTCTGTTAAATCCCTATCAATTTTAGAACTGAAAGTATTGACCAAATCTTGGTGTGATTTATCTGACTATTGATTTAGCTCTTCTTCAGCTTCTCTGAACAGTATTTTTCGCTGCTGGTGTATGTTACTTTGTAACTGGTCATGCAACTCTAATTAGTTCATATTTTATGGCACTATAACAGCATGTTTAAGCAATTTATCTTTCTAGTCATTTACTGCTAGAATATAGAAAAATAATTTTATCAACTTTGTAGGCTTCAATTTTATTCAGTTCACACATTAGCTGTGCTGTTTTTTGGGTTGTTTTTTTTTGTTTGTTTTTTGTTTGTTTGTTTGGTTGGTTTTTTTTTTTTTTTTTTTTTTTTTTTTGTACATAGGCCTTGTCTAATATCTTACCTTGTGTCTTTGTGTATTCAGGCTACTGTACCAGAACACTATAAACTGGGTGTTTCTCATAATTCTAGAATCTGGGTAGTAAAAGATCAAGAAGCTAGAAATTTCAGTGTTTGGTGAGGACATCTCTTGGCACAGACACTGGCATCTGTGTCTGTGTGCGTGTGTGTGTGTGCTTGTGTGTGTGTGTGTGTGTGTATGTGTCTGTGTGTCTCTCTCTGTGTGTATGTGGCATCCCACATGATATGCATAAGAACACCAGGGGAGTGTGGTATGGGTCCATGCACATGGATGTGGAGGGCAGAGGCAGAGATGAACAGTGTCCTGTCTATCATACTCTGTTTTATTCCCTTAGGGTCTCTCACTGACCATAGCCCCAGGCTAGAAGTCTGCAAGCCCCAGAAAATGACTTGGCTGCTCTTTCCACACTAAGGAAGTATAGGTATGTGCACTGCCGTGACAAGCTTTTTATGTGAGTTCATGAGCCCCTACTGAGATTCTATGGACAAATGATGGCTTCTTAGGGGAGGGGTAAGTCAACCCTCTTTAAAGGTGTGCCTCTGAGAAGGCTGAGCATGCTCAAGTGGATGAGCCTATACTCAAGAGTATATAGGCAGCACAAATTGGATACAATGAGTTAAAAAAACAAAGGATGTGAAATTGAGGGGGTAGTGGGGAAGGGGGTGGATCTAAGGGGTGGTAAGGAAAGGTTGTGGGTGAGTATGATAAGAACACATTGATACAATTCTCAAGAAAGCTGCTACAAACAGAGTTGAGCAAGTATCCTTGTGGTATAGTAGGGTATCTTTTGGGTATATGCCAAGGAGTGGTGTAGCTGGGTCTTGAGGTAGAACTATTTCCAATTTTCTGAAAAGCTGCCAAATTGATTTCCAAGTGGTTGTACAAGTTTGCACTCGGCTCAGCAATGGAGGAGCGTTCCCCTTGCTCCACATCCTTGTCAGCATAAGCTGGGACTTGAGATTTTGATATTAATTATTCTGACAGGTATAAGATGGAATCTCATAATCTTTTGATTTGCATTTCCCTGATGACTAAGGATGTTGAACATTCTGTTACGTGTTTCCTAGCTATTGGCGACTCCTCTGTCAAGAATTCTCTGTTTAGATCTATAGCCCATTTTTTAAATTGGGTTGTTTTGTTTGTTGATGTCTAAATTTCCTGGGTTCTCTCTATAGTTTGGATATCAGCCCTCGGTCGGATGTTGTATTGGTAAATAGCTTTTGCCATTGTCTAGGCTGCTGTTTTGTCCTACTGACAGTGTCTTTTGCCTCATTGAAGCTTTCTAGTTCCATGAAGTCCCATTTATTAATTGTTCATCTTAGAGCCTGTCATTGGTGTTCTGTTCAGGAGGTCTTCTCCTGTCCCAGTCCGTTCAAAGTTATTCCCCACTTTCTCTTCTATCAGACTTGGTGTATCTGATTTTATGTTGAGGTCTTTGATGCACTTGGACTTAAGTGTTATGCAGGGTGATGATATGGATCTATTTGCATTCTTCTACATGCAGACATCCAGTCAGACCAGCACCATTTCCTGAAGATGCTTTCTTTTTTCCATTGTATAGTCTTGGCTTCTTGGTCAATGATCAAGTGTCTGTAGGTGTGTAAGTTTACTTCTGAGTCTTTGATTCAAGTCCATTGATCAACCCTGTCTGTTTTTATGCCATGAGGTTTTTATTACTATTGCTCTATAGTACATCTTGCACTCAGGGATGGTAATACCCCCAGAAATTCTTTTATTGTACAGAATTGTTTTAGCTATCCTGGATTTTTGTTTTTCCATATGAAACTGAGTATTATTATTTTAAGGTATTGTGCTAGAATTTTGACGGGAATTGTGTTAAATCTGTAAATTAACTAGAAATTACCTAGATGTCCCTCAATCGAAGAATGGATATAGAAAATGTGGTACATTTATGCAACGGAATATTATTTAGCTATTCAAAACAATGACATCATGAAATTTGCAGGCAAAGGGGTGGAACTAGAAAATATCATCCTGAGTGAGGTAACCCAGACCCAGAAAGCCAAACATGGTATGTACTCACTTATAAGAGGACATTAGCCATAATGTACAAGATAACCATGCTACAATCCACAGACCCAAAGAAGCTAAATAAGAAGGAAGCCCCAAGGGAGGATGCTTGAATCTCACTGAGAAGGGGAAATAAAATCAACATTGGGGGATGGATAGAAAGAGGGAACCAGGTAGGAGAGGGGTGCTGAGGGGAACAGGAGGGTTCAAATCTGGGGAGGAGGAGAGGAGAGAGAACTGGAATGAGTGATGGGAGGATCTCTGGAATGAGCTAGAAACCTAGGACAATGACAACTCTCAGGAGTCTACAAGGGTAATCCTCACTAAGACTACAGCAATGGGTGATATGGAACCGGAAACAGCTACCTCCTGTAACCAGGAAAGACTTCCAATGGAAGGATGGGGACACCAATCCACCCACAAAACCCTCAACCCAAAATCTGTTCTGCCTACACAATGTGCAAAAATAAAGATGCAGCAGAAATTGAGGGAAATGGCCAACTTGACTGGCCCAAGTTGAGACCCCTGCCATGAGAGACCAACCAACCCCTGACACTATTAATGGTATTCCGCTATACATGCAGACAGGAGCCTAGAAAAACTGTCATCCAAGAGGTTTCATCCAGCAGCTGATCAAAACATATGCCATAGCCAAAGAGGCAGAGCTCAGGAATCTTGTGGAAGAAGGGGAGGAAGGATTAATGGAGCCAGAGAGGTCAAGGACACCACAAGAAAACCTACAGAATCAAGTGACCTCAGCCCATAAGGGCTCACAGAGACTGAACCACCAATCAGAGAACATGCATGCCCAGAGACCTAGGCCCCTACACATAGATAACAGATGTGCAGCTTGGTCTTCATGTGGGACTCCTAGTAGTAGGAGCAGGGGCTGCTCCGTGACTCTGCTGCCTGCTTTTGTATCACTTTCTCTTAACCTGGCTGCCTTGTCTAGGCTCAGTAGAAGAAGATGCACTTAGTGCTACTGCAAATCGATAAGCCAAGGAGGGCTGATATCCATGGAAGGCCTCCCCTTCTCTGAAGAGAAAGGGAGAGGGAGTGGAGGGATAGGAGGTGGGGGTGGGGACTGGAAAGAGAGGAGGGAGAGGAAGCTGCAATCGGGATGTAATTACTAAGTAATTTCAAATTTCTTGAGATGCTTCTGCTCCAAGCATTAAGGATTAGGATAATTACATTATATTTGTAAGCATGCGTAGATGTCAGAAAGAACAAGATCAAGAATGGAGACAAAGATAGCTAACTGCATATATAATAGGAGTTTCCTGATGGCAGGCTGTGGGCTTGAATGGAGGGGAGTGTCACAAACCCACGGGCTCCTTAACAACAGTATCGATGGAGAAGTTACAGGGTTGCTCATGCACGTGGCAGGCAGACCTCTTATATTTCTGATTTGGGGACCTTCTCCCTTTCTCTGCAGCCCCCGTGCTAACGCCCAGCAGCTGGACCAAAAGCATCCTTCAAAAGAAACAAGGAGACCTGAAGGGCTTCAGAGGTCCCAAGTTGTAAGCATCCCAGTATCCCCAAAGAGTAGAGCAACCTTCTGCCTTCTTGAGTGGCCCACCTCTCTGCTAGGAATGGAGCCGGGTGGCAGGCAACAGCCACAGAAGGGAGAGCAGGACCCCGCAGAGAGACAGCCCATGCCCGCCACCAGACTTCCATTCACTCACCTGCTCCTGTAGCCTACTGTTTGCCCACACCCTGCGGCACACCATACACTCGAATGTGTCAATGTAGTTGTCCTGGTTGATGTCCTGTACGCCCCACTCCCGTTCCCGGAGAGCAGTCAGAAGTCGCTGGTTAGAGATCTCACCCTTTAGCTTCCATTCCACATACGTCTCATACAATCCATCATCAAAATCCAGTCGTCGAATGAAGCTTGCCAGATCTCTGGGGTGAGAAAACTCTGATACGAGAATGGCACTTCTGTTACTTGGAAGCCAGTCTGCGATGGTGGGGGATCCGTAATACACGGGCACGACCCCCAACTTCAGCGGTCTCCAGAATTTCTCTGTGATGTAATCGTCACAGACTGCATTCTCAAAGGCAAGGATGAACTTATACTGGGCAATGACCCTGTAGAAGGCATCTGCATCCATGGAGGCGGGGTTTTTCAGCTGCTGAGGAAGATCTCTGTTTTTTAAACATTCACCATAGGAATCAACTTCAATGTAAGCCATCAGTTCCCGAACATAGCTGTCCCTATCTGATGGTGGGTCACAGTCCGACTGAACATACACCAGTGGCGCCAGTTTTTGTCTTAGGTTGTTTTTAGACTGTAAAGGAACTAGGTATCTGAGTGACTTGAGGACTTCCACGCCTTCCAAGTACTGCGTAGTCAGTGGCAAGTCAGAATGCCTGCTGAACGTGGCCGTATGGTTGAATAAGGTGATGACTGGCTTATGGAAGAGCTTATAATTGTTTTTTGGGGACTCTTCATGGAAAAGGGCCCAGTCATGATGGGCTTTCCGAGGCAGAGGTAAGCTGTCTATGTTAAAGTCAGTACCTAGGAGGAGAAAATAAAATATGAATGAATATACCTAAAGAATCCACAGTTGATACCTCAGGGTAAAACTCATAATATACAGGAGTCTGATACTGTGAAAGTGTCCCTCCAAAGTTCCCAAAAAGCCAGTGGTGAAGCCTGTACTCCAAAAATGACCAATGAATTATCAAATATAAGAATTGTCTTTTTTCATTCCATAAAAAAAGGTACTGGGGTGAGGTGCCTGAGCAGATTTAAAAAGAGACATTATTCTATTGCCTTCTGCAAGTGTCTCTTCATTCCAGAGGTGTTGTCTACAAAAGAGCAGGAGAAATAAAGACATCAAGATAGACAGGCAGTTCCTTAACAAGAAAAGGGAAAGGAAGCCAAAATGGTAGAACACGACCAGGTAGGCGGGTGGATTGATCAAAATGGTAGAACAAAACAGGGTAGGCAGATGGATTGATCAGGGGGCAAGGAAGCCAAAATGGTAGAACACGACCGGGTAGGCGGATGGATTGATCAAAATGGTAGAACACAACCGGGAAGGCGGATGGATTGATCAGGTGAAGTTCCAAGGGACTATGCAAGAATTACCTTAAAAAATATGCAAGGTAGGTTTTTTTTTATCCAAAATGATTGATTTCAACAGAGTGCAGTTGATCAATCTTAGTCAAAACAGTAGTCAGGAGCTTTTAAAGACAAAAGCACTGACAATAGTTCTATGTTACAGATTGCTGCAGGGATGGGCGTGAATTAGCGAGCACATCAAAATAAATAAATAAATAAATAGGTGTAGCAAGCTTATAATGAGGAGTGACTCTGGCTTCCATGGGATTAATTGAAGAAAACCTTTGAAATATGATAATATGAAGACAGACATAATAGATGTGGTGAGCAGTTATTTCCTGACCATGTGGGTAGTTCCACTCAGGAAAAACTAATCTCTATGACTAAGGAAGAAAAATTAAGACTCTATCACAATATGGAATTTCTGCTTGCTCCTGACAATGATACTGTGAACACTGGCTTGAGGTTTTTAAACATTAATGTAAGGAAATAACAAAACCAAAACTGCACACGCACGTACACACACACACACACAAAGAAAAAAACAAAACAATTCTCTATCTTGTATTACTTACTGGGGGGATTAAAATGTACCAAATACTACAGCAATATGAAATATAGTCTCTAGTGAGCTCATAAAAATTAGTTACTTAAGGTAAGCACAAATTCTTTGATGTCAACAGTACATCAGTGAGAAGTCAGATGAGACTGCAGCTGCCCACTCACAACCTACTGAGCTCATACGGCGGCAGGATGAGAGTCCTGTGGGACATCCTCACCATCGAGCCAACAGTCCAAGGTCCTCATTAACCATGTGGAGTTTAACCCCACCTTCACTGATAGATAATATCCAGAGTGGAGGAGCCAACACTTGTAGAGGAAGGAGATATCCCATACCTGGCTGACTGAGGGTATGAGCATGAGGGAGCCTTTCTGGGAATAGTACCATATGTCACTGGGATGGATGTACAGGAGGGTGCCTGTAATACCCAGAACCTGGTGACCTGCTCTCCATCAACTGCATGGTCCCCTACACGCTACAGACTCATGGGGGAACCCGAGTCATAACCAACTTTGCATTTTGTGACTACTCTACCAATATTGCTTTCTAGTTCTTTCTGGTTCGCTAAT
This sequence comes from Mastomys coucha, assembly GCF_008632895.1. Lineage (NCBI taxonomy): Eukaryota > Metazoa > Chordata > Mammalia > Rodentia > Muridae > Mastomys > Mastomys coucha. Next base: position 172,318,499 of record NW_022196905.1, on the reverse strand, counting down.
TCTGCAATGTGTGACACCCAAGCCAGTCCAATGACACACTGAGCGGGCGCTCTTGAGCTCTTGGGGTACAGACACCTTTTCTCACTAGCGACTCAAAACAAAGAATTTTAAAAAGTGGGGACATTAGATTAAGTCAGAGGAACCATACTGAACACAGAGAGTTTGCAGAAAAAGGCACCTCTCCCTGGGTAATAGGCTTGTGTTCTCAGTCACTAGCAAGAGTGACCTATATGAGTTTAGTTGGCATTGGCTATATTTGATATTAAGCATCAAAAAGCATTCTCACCCACATGCTTGAAATGTAACATATATGGTCCAGAAAAAAGTCTGATAGGATTGTTCATGGAGGTGAATAACTATCAACATGGAAAAGAAACAGGGGGACATGAAGGAAGATCTGGGAAGAAAGGCAGTTCACGTAGTAGGGCTGCTACTGCTCAGAATGGGCCTACGCTGGTAGCAGCCATAACAAGCAGAGACATGGTTCAAAGCCATAGTACTGGAGGCCAAACGGATATGATTAAAATAAATGAGAGCCAAGCCATGCATGGTCCACACTCGTTCTCCCAGCATTTGCAGGGCAGAGGGATCCTAGCTAACCCTTGGAAGGCTGAGGACTCCTAGTGTTCACGAAGTCAAAGAATCTATGTAGCACGTGAGAGGCTGAGATAGGAGGACCAACAGTTTGGCATCATCCTGGACTGCATAGTGAGATCCTGGTTTTAAAATAATAGAAAAAAAAAAAAGAGCACACGCACGAAGTCCACAGTTAACTGTTGGAGCAGCCACTGTTACCCTCCTGGTTTGAGGCCTGCCTCTCATACCCACACCTCTCTGCCCATCTGCTGCTATTTGCCACGCCTCCAACCTGGTTACCAGTTACATTCGGAAGCTCCACCTCTGCAGAGAAAAAAGGAAGTCGCTGATTGGACTGGCATGCTGATGTACTTGGGGGGAGTGGTTTTGCCTCAGGTATTATACCTGTTGGGGGAACAAAGGTTTAGCATTAAAGGTTCAAGATGACTGAGTGACCACAGCTCGTGTTGTCTAATTTTTATCCTCCCACGTGGGTAAGGTACAGTATGGCTAGTCTACCTCCTCCTATCTCTTTTTATCTCCTTCTATTTCCTTCTAACTCCATATTCCAGGTAACCCACTGTTTTAACGTTGCTGCTGGACAGCAACAAGCCACGGAGGTTTTGAGCAAGGCACTCCTACCCCCTGTTGCTGTCCATGGCTAACTGCTTGGTTGTACATGAGAGAGTCTTAATCCAGGTCAAAGTGGGACAACACAAGAAAAACTCAAAACACAGAGCAGTAGAGGGAGTGGAGGAAGCCTAGGGTCTGTGAGGTCCTGAGTGGATATACTGTTGCCATTGGCTTGGCCATACTTGGCCATAAGGATCTGGGAAATCCATATTAAAGATCCTCAGGCCAATTGGAAAATGGCAAAGCCTTCCCTTCCGGTCCATGTGTAGATATTGATAATGTGTGCAGAAAATGTCCTCCGTAGCTTTCTCCCCTTGGATATTTGTGGCTGGGTAGCAGCTCCCCTACTGAGACGGAGCCTACCAAGATTACCTAAACTTATCTAATACCATGAACCCCATCCCTTGGTTTTTCTGTATGCAATAATCTCCCCTCCTTGTTCCGGTCTATGCCAATAATCCTGCCTCTCTATCGTGGTCTGCATCATAAACACAATGAACTTCTGGGCTGCTGTGGTTTCTACAACAGAGCCAAGACTGCCCAATCTCATCAAATCCATGTTTGTCTAGTTTGATGGTAGTTGTTGTTATTGCTTTGCTTTGTTTGGTTTGGGTTTTTGTTCAATTCCTCTCTACCTAGTCAAACCAGTCTCTAGATTATTCACCCCACTTCTATCACAAAGGTTGGAGTTTTCAGCTAGAATGAAAAAGCCAAATAAGGAACAGGAATCAGATTGGCCAATGGCAGAAGTCTAATATGATGGCTGGCCCCACCATGGTGCTGATCCTAGGGAGTGAATGAATGAATGAGAACGAATGACTGAGGATAGCCATACTCAAGTACTCTTACCAAAAAATAGGCACCAAGAGTTATGGCATTCTGGCCATACGGTAAATCCGGCCTGCTTAGAAAGATGGCACAGCTTAACCTGCAAGGGAGACATGCTTCCCACAGTATCTTCCGCACTTAACAACGATTTAACAACAACAAAATATCCCTATCATAAAGCTACATATCCTGGAAAAACTCAGTCCTACCAAAAGTACTCAAGAATGAGAATTAAAACTTTCTAAGAGAGGCAATGTAGAGCAACGGGCAGCCTGGTGTGGTATCATTCCACGAGTACATTTATTGCTACTTTTAAATCCTTTCCCTGTGAATTTTCTTGACTTGTCCACACTCCAACAGGTGATTTAGTTTTGAAATGATGCACCTCTACAGACACCCTGTCACTCAGCCAATTCAGAGCGGGCTCTGACAGGACACTTGACTCAGAGAGTCCTTCAACTAACTGCTGGGCCCCCATTCCTCACTCTCCTCCCACTGATTCTCTCCAAGCATCCCTTTCCCTGCCCCTGAATCATTTCATCGACAAGCAGTCACCCTCTCTCAATTACACACATTCATTAAGTATGCCTGTTCCACCCTGGGCCACGAAAATTTCTCAAACTCCTCACTGAGCCTGTCCGGAGGGCCGGCCCCTTCCTAATAGGTGCAGGGCCTGAGGCAAAGGAAAAAGATTCTCTCATACCACATGCTTAAATATTTTAAAAGCTAAAGATCAATCGAACAAGCTATCCAATGTTCTCTCCTTCCACCTCTGAATATAACTTTATGATTACTAACATGCACACACGTGCCTGGATGTAAAGTAGCGCATGGCATATATTTAAAACAAAAACTTTTTTAAGTATGGTAATGTATGCCCCTAATCCTAACACACAAAGGCTGAGGTAGGAAGATCGAAAGTTCAAGGCCAGTCTAGGCTACTTAGCAAGAGAAAGTAGCTTAGACAATACATGAAACCTGCCTTTAAAAAAAAAAAAAAATCAGGTATATCTGTCACCCCAGCATTCAGAAGACAAGGCCAGAAGGACTAAAAGTTTATGACTAGCCTGGGCTACATAGCAAGATACTGCCTCACAAAGTTAATACCAAAAATGACTTTTGTCAAAGATTTTTCTCTTTAGAGGATTGTTGGCAGGGGATGAAGAAAACAGAGAGGAGGGCAGTCTGGTCAATTCTGTCAACTTGACCAAGTCCAGAATCACCTGGAAGACAAACTGTAGGCTTTTCTCTCCTTTGGTGACACAGAAACAGGCCAGATTAGACCAGATTAAAAGTAAATAAAGGCAGGTTTATTAGGAGAC
>NW_022196905.1:172295364-172314517 GCF_008632895.1 Mastomys coucha | reverse complement strand
AAACAAAACAACAACAACAACAAAAAAAAAAACCAAATAACCCTTCCTTCCCTAAGTCGCTTCTGTCGGATTTCCTGTTCTAGGATGGAGAAAGCACCTAACTCGCCTTTCATTCCCCTGGGCTGCCACAGTTGGAGAGCCATCTTCTCTTCCTGTCACTGCTCAGGGGGGTTCCAGGAGCACCTCATCTTGTTGCTTCTGAGGTTTCCCCCAGCTTCTCCTCCATAGACAAGCTCTTTCTACATCCAAGCTCATGTCAATAAATTAAAGTCTTTCAAAGCAAACAGCACATGCAAGAAGATGGAGTTTACATTTCGAATTAGATCCTCCAAGGTGCAAGCAAGACATTCTCCTGCATCTGCACCTGTCCCGCATCATGAAAGATCACCCTGTGAACACACATAGTTGGCTAACCTCATCTATACTCCCAAGTCTCATACCAACAAAGTCTCCCTCTGCAAACTTTTGCCAAACTCCCCAGAGAGCTCTCTACAAGTAGAGCTTACCCTCAGTCTGCTATGTCCAGATGTTTCAAAGAATCCTGCCAAATCAGGTGAACAAGAATCTCCTACCTATGTATCCTAATCTATACCTGATGTCTAAGACCACTGTCTGCCTTTAGTAAAAATCTGCATACTCTTGACTGACTACAGTTTTCTTTCTGTTATCCCCACCTTACTGGTTGACCACAAACCCCAGCTATCTTTCCCACTTTCATAGTTGAGCTCAGTTTTACAGTAAAGTATCTATCCTCTACAGTAGTCCAGGGCAGTGATCTATCTGTTCAGGCAACCTAGGCCCAGTCAAGTAGAAGACTGGAACTCCCGGGACCCAGTGGGTGATAATTTCTGCCTGCAAGGAACAGGAGTTCGGCCATGACTCCTGGGTCCATGGCTCCTGTTTCAGTCCCAAACCCCCACAGCTGCCCCTGCAGGAGATGTGTGTTCTGTCACGTAGACAATGCCCCAAGCTCCCAGCATTCTAGCTGGACCCTACCCCCAGTCATCTGACCATAGCCAGGTATGCCCCACCCCACAGACAGTTAGCCTGTCTCACAATATAAGGGGCGGTTTGCCCCCTCCTCTCTCTCTTGCTCTCTTGCTTTCTCTCTTGCCTCCTCTCTTCCTCTCTTGCGCTCTCTCTCCCTTCTTCTCCTCTCCTCTCCTTCTTCTCCTTTCTCTCTCTCTCCATGTGGTCATGGCCAGCCTCTTCTCTCTTTTCTGTAATAAAATCTCAAGACTGTGCATTGCCTCCTTTTTAACTAAGTCATTGCACAGCCCCAGCAGCAGCAGCAGCAGCAGCAGCAGCAGTGAGACCCAGGCCCACACTGCAGTAATGCAAAGGAAATGTCTTTCTGTTTTTAACAAATACTTGGTTCAGAACTTTTAAGGGCCAGGATTTGGGAGCACTTTTGGCTAACCACCAAGCCCTAAGTATACACTAGCAGTCTGGCCTGGGCTGAAGACTCCCAACCAAGAGAAATGCACATTGTGGAAGTGGACTGACTCGAGGCCCTTGGGGCAGGGAATTCTAGAGTGCTGTTTCTGGAACACGGTGTTTCACCATTGCTTTGTATAATATCCGAGTTCATCCTGCACACCTGTTCTCCCAGATTCCCTGATCCACTGGCCTGCAACTAGGTCTGGCCAATGGGAGTACTGAGGGTTGGGAAGTGAAGAGGAACCTCCCCAAGTGGAGCCTCTAGAGGGCCACTATGTTGTCACTCTTCAAGAAGCCACTCCCCTGCATCTCACCAGCCCATAGTGGTTTGCTACAGTTTTTTTTTTCATAAGCTCCTCCTCTCTCCCTCTCTCTCTTCCACTCCCTCCCTCCCTCTCTCTGTCTCTGTCTCTGTCTCTGTCTCTGTCTCTGTCTCTGTCTCTGTCTCTCTCTCTCTCTCCTCAGACAATGTTGCAAGCCCCATGCAACTGTCCCTCCCTGGCTTGTCATACCTAGCCTAACTTTTGCTTTCTCACCAGAATACAACTGACACAGGACATATTTCTACTTTACGTCTGCCAACAACTTATCCCAAAACGTACTGTCAGTTTCCTCTTGTTCTTCTGCTTCCTCATTCTTCTAAGAATACTGCTCACTTGCTCGCTTGCTCGCTTGCTAGCATGCTCGCTCACTTGCTTGCTTGCATCCTTCACATGTTTAATGCCTCATCAGCACCATTTGGGGCTTATATTTTTCCTGCAGAGATTCACTTTCCAATTTATTTTCCTTACACAAAAAATACACAATTTTATCAGAGTAGAGTCAGAAAAGTGGCTCAGCAAAGGGGGTTGCTGTCAAGCCTAAGGACCTAAGTTCAATCCCCGAGTCCCACCTGGGGCAAGGCTGGCTCCTGGGAATTGTCCTCTCTAATTTACATGTGTGTGCACATGCTTGTGGGAACACACATACAGAGAGATCAAATAAAGAAACAAAATGTATAAAAAATTAAAGTCATGTTAGTATCCTTCTATGAACCTTGTTATTCTAGCAGTCAATAAATATGGACACAGCAAAACCAAATAAGACAGGAACCATTCCTAAAGAGCTCAGAGTTACTGGGCCTTGCTACTTAGACATTAAACTAAAACTCTGGCACTTCAAAAAGGAACAAAATGAGCCTGAGGGCATCTTCCAGTGATGATGTAAATGTTACACCATTAGCTGAAATTCAAATTAGAGCATGATACATACACAGTCACTGTAGAAGAAAGAAAGGACTAATTACTTCTGACTAGTCTGTGATTGGTGCTGAACTACTGACAACTTTACAGAAAGCCTAGTAATCAAAAAATTAGGCTCAATTACTAGCTCAAGACAAACGAGAAAAGCAGTCTCTGGCTGGCCTATGACTATAATCTGCATGATGATGATAATGTAAAGAGTGACGACTGATCTGCCACACATGGTAATGAGCCATGTCGGAGGGCAGAATACAGGATGCCAAAGCATGAAGCCAACGGGAAAGCAATGAATGAGTGTTCATGTTACATGAGCTGAGGTGCTTCTGGAACCCGCTGAGCAGTGGGAGGAAAAGAAGATGGCTATCCAGCTGCAGTAGCTCAGGGGAATGAAAGGCGAGCGAGGTGCTTTCTCCATCACTGGAACAGGAAATCCGACAGAAGTGACTTAGGGAAGGAAGGGTTACCTGGCTCACAGTCTGAGGCTGCAGTTATCACAGTGGTGACATCACAGTGGCAGGAACTCAAGACAGCTGCTCACACTGCATCTGCAGTTGGGGCAGAGAGGTAAATACTGGTGCCCAGCTCTGTCTTTCCTTCCTATTTTGCTCTGGACTCTAGCCCATGGCATGGTGCTCCCCATAGTCATCCCACCCCAGTTAACCCAGCCTTGGAGACTCCTCACAGACACAATTAGAGATTGTGTTTGGTTGGCAACCCTGCATAGCTGGGAAACCCCATCTGTCCTCCTTCCCCCAACCCTGCCAGCATAGAGAAAACTGTGGGCTAATCACGTCATAACCCCTCATCTCCGAGTTTCCAGAAACCCTCCCCAGAGTGTCCACCCAGGGGCTCAGTTTTTGACCATGTATGGGCACAATCCTAGCTGATAGCTGACACATCATCACTCCTCGCCTAATATTTGTAAAACCCCCTTGCTTTAGCCTGACTTCACTGTTTCCACCTGTGAGATCAGTGAAACCAACCGAGAGCTGTCTCCTAATAAACCTGCCTTTATTTACTTTTAATCTGGTCTAATCTGGCCTGTTTCTGTGTCACCAAGAGAGAGAGAAAGCCTACAGTTTGGTCTTCCAGGTGATTCTGGACTTGGTCAAGTTGACAGAATTGACCAGAATGCCCTCCCCTCTGTTTTCTTCACCTTCCGATCACAGAGCTAGCTGTTAGATTCTGTGGCCTGCATGTCCACCCTATGAGATCAACAGGTACATGTAACCATAAAAGCAGATACCAAATTAGAGAGAAATTGGTGCAACAAATCACTTGTCTTATGAAATTTTTATTGCCTTATTTCTTAGGTAAGTTTTATGTTAATTTTCCACGATACTATTTCATGGCAAATGAGTCTAATACCTCATTAAAATAACACAATGCAATAAAATATGAGCAATGCTGTAGGACCCAGCTATTCTTTGCAAAAATTTATAAAGCTGATGATTTGAGAAAGATTAAGTTATAGGCAAGGAAAATGAGAGCTTTGAAATAAAAGATCATTTGGTTGTTTGTAATTCCTGGTTATCCCATGATGACCCCCAACCCTACTTGCCTACGTGTATGCCCTCAGTGGGCAGACATGAAGAAATTCTAAACTGCATTCCGAACCCATGTGAAATCCTGATGTTATAATTGGTGACTAAATCAACAACCCAAACATATATTAAGTTTGTCTGAGGAACCTTTGTCCTAGTCAAATGTAAAAGCAAGCAACCAATAAAATTGTGTTTAAACAAGAAAACATTTCTGACTTGCTGGCTTGCTTGAAAATCTTCCATATCCATACTTTGTTTTGTTGCAAACTATTCAGTTGTTAAAAATTACTCAAATTTTGAATGGTAAAGTAAGTACTTTTCAGAAGCAAATTCAATAGTATATACCAACATTCTGATGTATAGACTGACCTACCAACTCAGACAGAAAACGAATAATAACACATATGGGCAAAGACTACGTGTGTTCACAGTAACTGTTACAGGTTGATCTGGGCATCCTACAAAGACTCCTGTGTGAAAGGCTTAGTGATTTGCCTGCCATGAGCCTGTAATGGTGAAACCTTCAAGGTGTGGGGCCTAGTGGAAGGCAGTTGAGACATAGGCGAGAAGACCCCTGGACCATGGAGAAAGCCTGAGCCTCCTCTCTCTCCTCTCCTCCCTGCTCCATGGCTGTCTCAGGGTCAGAAATTTGCTCCCACCAATCTCCTGTGCTGTATTATCATGGCTGAAGCAGAAATAAGGCAGCGGCCACTCTGAACATGTGAGGTATTCCCTCTTCTTGTTTACTTCAAGTATTTTGTCAAGGGGTATACTAACACCGCTCAGCACGAGCAGGGGAGGTGAGGAGAAGGAGTGTTCAGCAAGGCTGTAAGCCCAGTGTGTGTCTAAGAAGGATGCAACATAGCTTTGAACCAATATAGTGTGAAAATACCTAAATATATATACATGCGTGTGTATTACGAAGAGTGGATGTGTGTGTGTTTGACTTGGTTCCATAAAATACACAAATCTACACGCCAAACGATTTTACATTAAAACTCTTAAGAGCCCTGAATACAACTGAAATGTGGCTCGTAAAAGGTGAAATTTCATTGTTTCCTGGGAGACTGCTTTTACTGTTTAAATTTTTCTACAGTGATACACCCAGGCACTATTTTGTCTAATTTTTCAAAACCAGAAATTTATAGAGAAAGACAAAAAAAGGCAAAAGAAAGCCTCAGAAACTTAGTAAAGTGTAAAAAGGCTCAGATACATCCCTAAAACTGCCACCTGGTCCCCACTGCTGCTTAAGAAATACTGCCCCTTGCAGCCGGCCTGCTTGTAAGACTATCTTGGAGCATAATTTATACAGAAATTATGTGGTACAGTAAACTGCCAGGGGTCAGTTGCATCCCCTCAGAGGGGGAAGGGCAGGTTATACTTGAGCACCAGCAGGTGGAAGGCTGCTAATTCCCAGCTAAGGAACTACATCACATACAAGTGAAGATCAACACATCTTCTCAGAAGTCCTGTTACAAAAACCAGCTAGAGCCAGGCAGTGGTGGCACATGCCATTAATCCCAGCCTTTGGGAGGTAGAAGCTGGCGGATTTCTGTGAGTTTGAGGCCAGCCTGGTCTATGGATCCTGTCTGTCCTGAAAAACAAACAAACAAAAACCAAAAGAGGCTAGATTTTTAAAATTAAGCTGACATCAAAATAAGGAAACTGGAGCCTATCAAACCAGGTGCCTTACCATGAAATAACAATATCTCGGAGGTTAATGGATTAGATCGTAATGCTTTTGCGTGGGTACATCTTTTCAATATTTTAAAAACTAAATGTTGGTGAGGTTGGTGCTCTTAAAATAGCATGGTGGGAGACAGAAAAGTCATTAAAACATAATGTGTACAGAATTTAAAAAACTAAGTTACAAGAAGTTTAAAAACAACTTAACCAATTGAAGTCAGGTGATGCTTATGCATCCAGCAAAAACTTTCATACTTACTCCAGCTCCAAACAGAGTCTCTCCGAGCTCCCTAAGGAGGCTATGGTGGCCAATTAATTCCAATTTACCTAGAAAGCAGATTTTTCCCACTGAAAATCTTGGGCTATTGGATTAGATCCATTCATGCTATAAGAAAATATCACTGTAAATCTGTTAGCATAAACAGGCAGTACATGTTTAGAAACATGTAACATAAACAAGTAATGCCATTAACAATAACACATTAACATAAACAGGTAATATATGTAAGGAAGCGTTAAAAAAATAAAAAATAAAAATAAAAAAATAAATCAATGTGGCAATGAGGACTAGTGAACCTTGCACTTTGATGGATGAAACAGGGGAATGGTGATTTTGAAGCCAGCCTGGGCCATAGAACAAGACATGTCTAAAAATAAGTTGTCTAAAATTAAAAAAAAAAAAAAACAATAACTAAAACCAGAGCTACCGTGTGATCTAGCAATCCCTCCACTGGGCGCATACCCCAACAGAAACGAAGGCGAAATCAGCATGTTGACAGGACACCTACACTTCCATGCCTATTGTGGCCCTGGTCACAACCCCGGAGAAACGGAAGCAGCCTGAGGGTGCAGAGGGTAACTAACCACTTGTCATCTGTAGCATAAGTGTGCCTAGAGCCCATTTTGCCAAATGACATGAGCCAACCATAAGCCAGAAAGAGCTCGCTCATATGCAGAAACTTTTAATCTCATAGATGTTCCAAGTAGCCCGGGTCGCTTCTGACGGCTGGGGAGACTAGAGTGGGCGGAGAGAGAAATGGAAAAAAGCTAAGGGATAGGCTATCAGGCCACAGGAAGAGCCCAGCTGTGCTGTGGCACAGCGAGGGGGGAGGGCATTCTCAACAACAACGATGTTCTGTGCTGTGTTTTCAGGAGCTAGATAAGATTTCTCACTTTCACGGTTAAACGTGGAGAAGTTACAGATGACCTTCAGCGTACAAGATGCAGCATTTGAACATCTGGGTTTGAGCGTGTTCACTTGCCCGCTCTGAGGCCATGATTCTAACATACCTCAGAGGACTGGTATGCCCCGCACACAGCTGGCATGTGAGGCTGGCCCTGATGAAATCCACCTTGTTGCTATACAGCCACAGAAAGTGCAGCAACCAAGGGAGCAATGGTGCTGTCTGCCGATGCTGAGGGTGGAGGAAGAAAGCAGCCCAAGCCTTAAAACGGCCCGGAAGGACCCTTCTGTGAACTTGCTCTGAAAATGTCTCAAGTAAAACAGCCAGGAGTATCTCGCTTGATACATATTTGGCAAAGGCTAAGGCTCGGGAGCGTATGGCTGTGTGCAAGCACATCCATTTCTATGTGCCAAAAGTCTTGCCGGTGCCTGTTAGTCGACAAAGCGGCTCTTTGCACTACACCAACAGAGCCAAACATCTTCCCAGAATTATTTCCCGCCTGAGAAATGGAAAGTTGTTGGATGGCCTCTCCCATCTAATGGTATGCAACAAAGTCTAGTACACAGTAGAGATCCCAGCCCAGTAAAACATCAGAGCCAATTTAATCCTCTGCAACCTGAGAGCCGAACTGGCACGTGGGGGCCCAACCCAGTGCCGTGTGCCCGAGCCAGATCCTTTGGGCCAGCGGCCTGTTCCTGATGACCACCCCTAACAGCCACTGTGCTCGTATTTCCTGCCATACCGCTGGTCCCCTCTGCCCAATAATGTACAGTGGCCAACCGCTGGGTGTTATGGGCTGGGTCCTTTGGATGCCAAATGGTGAAAACGAATCCTCCCGCAGTACCTCACAGCTAGTGCTTGGAAAAATTACAGCTCTACAGAGATATCACTGTGTCTGCACAAAAGGAATTAGAGGATTAGAACGGGCGGGTGACGTTATGAGAAAAGCACCACATGCGCTGATCCAAGGTGAGAAAATTAAGATAGGATAACGAAGTCAGAGGGAGCAGAAGACAGACAAGCACCAAGGCCATTCTCATCTACAGCACAGCTAGGCCTGAGCCAAGATGAACTACGGAATCCTACTTTTTACATATGATAAACCTGCTTCCTGGACGGTAGGGTAAAGAGAGTGTGGTGATTTCACTTTATTAAATGGCTCTGCCTGAAAGAGGGAAACCCATAGTTAACAAGATCATAAAAGTCAGATGTGGCCGTGTGCACCTATAATCTCAAAATGAACTCTATACTGTTGAATATTCACTTGGGATTGAGTTGTATGATGAACCAAGAGGGTGTAACCTAGAACATCATCATCAGACCAGCTATAAACAAAGTATGGCGAGCGTCACCAGGTGACATCCGAAAGCCCTGCGTCTCAACACTCACAATGGCTGCTCACGATGCACATGAATCTGCTGGTTCCTGAGTTCTGATTCACAGACTAGACACCAAGAATCAAGTTTCAGGCACCATACAGAAAAAGAAGACATTTGACAGGTTAACACGTGAACACTAAGAAACCATCTGTTAATGTTAAAACCCCTGGCTGGAGAGATGACTCAGTGGTTAAGAGCACTGACTGCTCTTCCAGAGGTTCTGAGTTCAATTCCCAGCATCCCAGCAACCACATGGTGGCTCACAACCATCTGTAATGCCCTCTTCTGGTGTATCTGAAGACAGCTATAGTGTACTCATATACATAAAATAAGTAAATAGTTCTTTTAAAAAAAAAGTGTACTCATATACATAAAATAAGTAAATAGTTCTTTTAAAAAAAGAAAAAAAAGTCACTTCCTAGTATACAATGTCCTAACAGTTTTATCTTTTTGTTTGTTTACACTTACTTTCAAAAAATGAAGTGGCTGGATGGTGGTGTCACACACCTTTAATCCCAGCACTTGGGAGGCAGAGGCAGGCAGATTTCTGAGTTCGAGGCCAGCCTGGTCTACAGATTGAGTTCCAGGACAGCCACAGCCAGGGCTATACAGAGAAACCCTGTCTCAAAAAACCAAAAAAAAAAAAAAGAAAGAGAGAGAGAAAATGTGCTATAAAGTGTGTTCCTCAAAACCTTAATTGTTAAAACCCTAATTGTTTTGCTATTTTAAGGTATTTCCTCTACGAGGTAATTAGGATCATATGGGGTCACAAGAGGTAGGGAATTAGTGGTATCTACGAGCCAGGAAGAGGGCCCTACCCAGTGTGGGCTTCTCTAGCAGGTGCCTTGACCTCGTGCCTCCCAGCGCAGGAACAACTGTGAGAAGTGTTCCTTAAGCACTCAGACTGTGGGATTTTATAACAGCAACCCAAACTAAGACACTTTGCTGTCCTGTAGAACAGCTGTGTCTGTCTTCCTGTGGTCAAGTTACTCTATGTAATCTCAGTACCATAGTTCACTAACTCAGTCAGCAGGAGCATAGGTGATCAGTGCGCTGGTGATGGTGGTGGCGATGATGATGATGGCAGCGGTGGTGGTGGTGGTGGTGGTGGTGGTGGTGGTGGTGGTGGTGGTGGTGGTGGTGGTGGTGGTGATGATGGTGGTGGTGGTGATGGTGGTGGTGGTGGTGGTGATGGTGATGATGATGATGATGATGATGATGATGATGTGGTATGTATATAATAATATACAATGCCATAATATCCCATCAAAAAAGCAAGCAGATTCCAACACACACAATGCAAATACATCTCAAGCTCTAAAATGAGCTGAAACAGCTGAGCCTTTAACACGTGCAAGGTCTTGGGTTCAACTCCCACTGCTTATAAATCAATAAATAAATGAATAAATAAACAAACAAGCAAACAGAAGATTTGATAGAAAGATGAACTTGACTTGTACTTATAATTTTGTAAGTACATGCACTAACTTTAGTACTGTAAGAAATACCTGGGTGCATCACCCTTTAATGAGAACATTTATGCACAGGGTTGGAGTTTTTAGTCCATGCTCTATGGGCACAACTGCTCTGGGCTCGTGCTTGCATATCCTTGCTGATCTCATGATTGGGCAAATTGCTGACTTCATGGGTGGAACACAAAGAAACAAAACAGGAGGGGGCTATAGTCCTCTTAACCCTAGATGTGGCATGTTCCCCAATAATCTAAAATCTCCCACTGGACATACTTTAAAATCTCTACCATCTCCAAGTAGCCACACATGGTGGACCAATGTGGCTTGGAAGAGTACCTAAGATTCTAATAACAGGAATATCTTTCTTTCAAAAGTACGGAGCTCTGAAATTATCAACCAAATCAAACAATTTAAACTCCTGTACCTTAGCCATATTCTTCTTTTTTATTCCTAAATGAATGTGTTGTCTATTTCCACAGGTGTGGGCTTGTGTGTGAATGTCTCTTTGTGCATGTGTATGCGTGTATTTTAAATGCCACAAAGTGGACATATGAAACTTGCAGGCAGGATAAGGGAATGTACTGGCCTCAGCTCACTGGGTTACACACTCCCAGTCTCCTGGTGAAACATAAGCCAGCTCTTTCCCCATCCCCAAATCACCACTGAAATGGAGAAAATAGAAATCTACAATACAAAACTGGAGGAAAAAACCCACTAAATCAGGTGAGGGATTTAAATGCAGTCTGAAGGTACAGATACCGGATGCAAGGAGGAAGGTCATGGGGGGGGAGGGGTTCTACTGGATAATGAGAACCGCAGGACCACACCCTAACAGAGAGCCATGAAGAATGGGGTTAGGACTAAAGAGACTGGGATTGACAAAAAAGTCTAATTACAGATTAAGCAAGCACCACTCAGCAGGTGACCCATGTGCTCCAATCCAGAGTAACAGGGTTCCCTCTAGTTTTGGAATGAAAATCTTCAGTCTTGGTTGCACATGGCACAATAAAGGGCAGAGTGAGATAGAGAACTATGAACAGAAGGTTCAAGCCAAAGCACAGCGATTGAAGGCCCAGCAACTATCCCTACGTCTCCAAGGTCCCGGAAGTTTGGCAGTCAGGTTAACGGGGATGGGGTTGGGGGGGAACACTTTCCTTCAGAAACTGAATGGCCCAATAAAAATGAGCCACACACTACAGGTAATACTTAATAATCTCCTAGGAGGAGATCAAGTTCAGCCAGATTCCCCTAAAACCCACCGGAGAGAATAAGCAGACAGAAAAAAGTGGAACTGAAAGAGAAAAAATGTTAAGTATTAAGAGCTTATCATTGAGATACTGCATGACCAAAACCACTCAATAAAAATACTGAAAGAATCAAGTGAAATTAAAAGCATCATAAGAAAATGTTCTAGACTGCGACAAAAGAGTTGAAGATAAAACAGAAATCCCTATGAAAGCTAAACAGGGGCTAATAAGATTGTTCAGCCAGAAACCAAAGCTGATAGCTACTGTCATCCCCAAGACCCATACAGAGAAAGAAGACCCCCGCAAGTTGTCCTCTGACCTACACATGTATGCTTAGGACACTAGCATATGCCTATGTGTGCATGCACAAATAAGTACATGTCAAGAAAAAGAATTAAAACAAAAATGTTGGAGATTGGTTCAAATGTTTTGACTCAATCGGAAATCTGCATGGACAAATGCTGAAGGTCCTTGTCCCCAGTTGGTTTTTGATTGATCAATAAAGATGCCAACAGCCAATCGCTGGGCACAGGGTAGGACACTTAGAGTTTTGCAGGTAGGGTGCAGAGAGGAACAGGAGAATCTCCATGACTCGGGGTAGAAAGATGAGACACAGGAGCAGTGGGAAATAAAGCCAACCAGCCATGTGAAACTTCGGGTATTTCCCCAACTGGGCCTGACGTAGCAGGGAAAGGTTTAGGAGTACCCAGCATTTGAGGTAGCCAAGGCACTTTAAATATAAGCTAATATGTGTGGATCTTTCATTCACGGATCCAAAAATAGCACCTGGGTGGGTGCATGTGTGTGATCCACTGGGAGCACAAAGCAATGGAGTAAAAACTCAGAGCAAAATAATATGATGGGGCTAGAGAGATGGTTCAGTGGTTAAGAGTACTGGCTGCCCTTCCAGAGGTCCTGAGTTCAATTCCCAGCGACCACATGGTGGCTCACAACCATCTGTAATATAATCTGATGTCCTCTTCTGGCATACGGGTATACATGCAGATAGAGCATTCATATACATAAAATAAACAAATAAGAATTTTTTTACGTAAACAAAAAAGAAACATGACAAAGTAATGGAAAAGAAAAATTAAAATTTTCAATATCTTATTCATAATTGCTTCAAAAGTGGCAACCAGAGAAGAAGACACTATTAAGAAAACACCACGACACACATTTTCAGAAATGAAAAACCTATCTAGACTACAAAGTTTACTAAGCACCTATTCCGAAGAAGGGAAAGCCCCATATCCAGATACGTCAGCAAGGGTTCTTGAAATCTTATTTATAGAAGAAGGAGAGTCAAAACATTTCCAGATACACAGAGAACTGTTCTGATGTAAGAGGCAACGCAATTCTAGATGCCAGCATTTTTCAGTCAGAATGCATCTTATCTTTTTTCCAAAGAAACAACACGGGATAGTAAGTCACGGGGAGATCAACTCCATGGTGTGCTTTAACAAAACTGCCCTGTGTGTCACTCTAGTCAGAAGCACAACCACTTCTAAGAGATGAGAAGCGAAGCCCTCAGTTCCAGCCTCAGCCCCTTCCTCATTTCCTTCACATCCTTCCTAGGAAATGAGCTGTGGCTACTCAAGGGGGAACAAAACACACTACACAGGCAAGTAGGAACCCCATCACAAATCAGCAAAAATGGGGGTGCGGGGACCCAGGCTACCTGAAAGTCCAGAATGAGGATATTCCAGAATATTCAGCAACATTAAAAAGCAGAACAAATATTCCCTACAAGAAAGTCAAATTTGTAAGTCACTGTAATGGGGACCATTTACTTCAATCTTATTCACTTAAAACATTTATAGATAATTATGTGTTTGATTTGTCTAGTGGAACACAATGGTAAATAATTAATAACATTTCAGAACCTTTAAAGATTTAGTTCAAAATAAATAGATACAAAATAAAAATAGAAAGGAAGAAAGAAAGAAATGGAGCCATTGGCTCTAAGTTAAGCAATGTGACATGTAACCATGGTGACAGTGGTGTAAACAATGCTGGTGAATGAAGCTCTGGGATGTATTCACTGTAATGTGACGGAGGAGACAATTTGGGAGTAATCAAACCCAAACAGGAAACTGAGGGCTGCCTCAGAGGGTGAGGAGCGGGAGAGGTTTTTCATTCTATCCGCTCTGACTCTCAAGTGAGATGCGCCATGAGGAAAAGTTAAATTACAACGTTACATTATAATCGATTTCTGATGTGAGACAATGTAACTATATTAGATTTGAGGTAGAGAAATATATGTGTCTCGAGAAACGTCCTGAAAACAAGGCTAACAGGGCCTGGGAGATGACTCTACTTGCTGCTTAGGCTGAGGACATGAGTTCGATCCCCAGGACTGACATAAAGATGGGAGGGGAAACCTACTCTACAACGCTGCCCTCTGGACTCCTCCCATGCATCATGCAACACATGCGCCCTTGTATATACTCCACACACAATAATAATAAAGGGGATTTTTTTTTAGTACATAAAACCAACAGTCCTCTATATGGGAGAGGAGAAGAGAGAGGTCACTCTGTGGTTTAGAG
Organism: Mastomys coucha; assembly: GCF_008632895.1. Lineage (NCBI taxonomy): Eukaryota > Metazoa > Chordata > Mammalia > Rodentia > Muridae > Mastomys > Mastomys coucha. The sequence goes on along the minus strand of NW_022196905.1, from coordinate 172,300,772 downwards.
GGCTTGCTGCTTTTCCCGAGGACCCAAGTTCAGTTCCCAGCCACCATGTCAGGCAACTCGTAACCACCTGTAACCACTCTGTCCATCTACAGAGGCCCAACACCCTCCTTCAGCCTCAGCAGGTACCTGCGCACAAATGCATCCACCACACACTTACACACAAACATAAATGAAGATCAAGTAATCAATCAGCAGGTACCTGCACAAAATGCATCCACCACACACATACACACAAACATAAACGAAAATCAAGTAAGACCAATTATAAAAGAATGAACGTATTATTTAAAAGTGGTATGTACCCTGGTTATTTGGAGCTTTTGGGCTAGCATCCACTAATCAGTGAGTGCATAACATGTGCTTTCTTTTGTAATTGGGTTACCTCACTCAGGATATTTTCTAGTTCTATCCATTTGCCTAAGAATTTCATGAATTCATCATTTTTAATAGCTGAGTAGTACTCCATTGTGTAGATGTACCACATTTTCTGTACCACTCCTCTGTTGAGGGACATCTGGGTTCTTCCAGCTTCTGGCTATTATAAACAAGGCTGCTATGAACATAGTGGAGCATGTGTCCTTATTACAAGTTGGAGCATCTTCTGGGTATATGCCCAGGAGTGGTATAGCTGGGTCCTCGGGTAGAACTATGTCCAGTTTCCAACCAAACTGATTTCCAGAGTGGTTGTACCAGCTTGCATTCCCATCAGCAGTGGAGAAGTGTTCCTCTTTCTCCACATCCTCACCAGCATCTGCTGTCACCTGAGTTTTTGATTTTAGCCATACTGACTGGTGTGAGGTAGAATCTCAGGGTTGTTTTGGTTTGCATTTCCCTGATGACTAAGGATGTTGAACATTTCTTTAGGTGCTTCTCAGCCATTTGGTATTCGTCAGTTGAAAATTCTTCATTTAGCTCTGTACCCCATTGTTTAATAGGGTTACTTGGTTCTCTGGAGTCTAACTTTTTGAGTTCATATATATATATATATATATATATATATATATATATATATATATATATTATCCAATGTATTGGATATTAGCCTTCTATCAGATATGGGATTGGTAAAGATCTTTCCCCAATTTGTTGGTTGCTGTTTTGTCCTATTGACAGTGTCTTTTGCCTTACAGAAGCTTTGAAATTTTATGAGGTCTCATTTGTCAGTTCTTGATGTTACAGCACAAGCCGTTGGTGTTCTGTTCTGAAGTGCGGGTGCTTCAGTCCTTCTTAGAAGGAGAACAAAATACTCACAGGAGCAAATATGGAGATAAAGTGTAGTGCAGAGACTAAAGGAAAGACCACCCAGAGACTATCCCACCTGAAGATTCATCTCATAATCAGTTACCAAACCCAGACACTATTGTCAATGCCAAGAAGTGCTTGCTGAAAGGAGCCTGATATGGCTGTGTCCTAAGAGGCTCTGTCAGAGCCTTATAAACACAGAGGAGGATATCAGCAGCCAACCATTGGACTGAGCACAGGGTCCCTAATACAGGAGTTAGAAAAGGGACTGAAGGAGTTGAAAGGGTTTGCAACCTCATAGGAAGAACAATAATATCAACCAACCAGCCTCCCCCCCCACACCCCAGAACTCCCAGGGACTAAGTCATCAACAAAGGAGCACACATGGCTCCAGCTGTATATGTAGCAGAGGGTGGCCTTGTCATGCACCAATGGAAGGAGAGGTCCTTGGTCCTATGAAGGCTCAATAGATGCTCCAGTGCAGGGGAACCGAGGGCAGGGAGGTAGGAGTGGGTGGGTGGGTGGAGGAACACCCTCATAGAAGCAGGGGGAGGGAGGATGTGATAGGGTGTTTCTGGGAGGGAGGGAAACTGGGAAAGGGGATAACATTTGAAATGTAAATAAAGAAAATATCCAATTAAAAAAAAAAGGAAGAAGAAGCAAAAGTGGTATGAATTGCTCTCATCGCAGGACCTAGAGAAATCAAGTGGGCCAAAAGCTTCCTCCCTGCTGGGTAGCCCTCATATTGACAGAAGGTAGGCAGGCTGCTAAGGGAGAACTCTCTTGTACATTCTTACTTCACAGCTGAGTAAGACATTCTTACTCAGCTGTGAAGTAAGAATGTACCTCCTCATTGCACTACTGACCAACCAGACAAGATATTCCCGCTGGTCCAATCACAGCAAATAACTTACGGGGGTAACCAAATGCTTTCAGATCCCCTCCTCAAGAGGAAATTCACACATCTGGCCCTATAAAACCTAGTCAGAAGTCCATGCTGGGAAAGCTAGCTCTTTGCCCTAGTAGGAAAGCTATGGCTGTTGTTTTTCTTAGTGATCATGATGTGCCTTCTAAATATCAACATTTACATCCAAAGATTACTGTTGTTGTTGGCGTTATTTGAGAAAGCTTCTTCCGCAGAAAGTAATAAGTAATGAGAACAAGTACTGGCTGAATGCTCTGCCCTAAACGAGACCTCCCTTCCACGTCATGGGGAGCACCAAGCAAGAGGAGGCAGAAAGGATGCAGGAGCTTGACTCTGGGGGTTGTGGATCTTACCGGCATCACATGGTCACTGTACTATTAAACTCATAGCACTTGAGTTTTCCAGCGGAAGACAAGCACAACATGGAGTCTATCCACGTCTGTCAGGGCAAGCAAGATGGCTGAGTGAGTAAATGCAGTAACTTATTTTTTTATTGAATATTTTCTATCTTTACATTTCAAATGTTATCCCTTTTCCTGCTCCTCCCTACCCCTGAATACCTCCTATCCCTTCCCTCCTCCCCCTGCTTCTATGAAGGTGTTCCCCCTCTCCCATCTCCCCGTTCTCGAATTCCCCTACACTGGGGCATAGAGCCTTCACAGGACCTCAAGTTGATGCCTGACAAGGCCGTCCTCTGCTACATATGCAGCTGGAGCCATATGGCCCTCCATGTGTACACTTTGGTTGGTGGCTTAGTCCCTGGAGCTCTGGGGGAGTCTGGTTGGTTGATATTATTGTTCTTCCTATGGGATTCCAAACCCCTTCAGCTCCTTGGGTCCTTTCTCTAGCTCCTCCATTGGGGACTCCATGCTCAGTCAAATGCTTGGCTGTGAGCATCTGTCTCTGTATTTGTCAGACTCTGGCAGAGCCTCTCAGGAGACAGCCATATCAGGCTCCTTTCAGCAAGCATTTCTTGGCATCCACAATAGTGTCTGGGTTTGGTGACTGTATATGGGATGAATCCCCACGTGGGTTTTAAATGACATCCTGTCATGGACGGAGAAGAGAATAAAAAGACCCAAGGCTTCGCCATGCACTTATAGGCAGTAGCCCAGGTGAAGGGGTTCCTAAAGTGCCAAACCTCCCTGAAGAACACTGCGAGTAAAAAGGTGCAGAGGGGCAGGAAGGCATTTGCTCCTGTAGTGTAGCCCCTGCTAAGGTGCCATGCTCCTATAAATAGCCTCTCACTTGTGACTGTATAACCAACCTAATGAAGCTCTTAGGTCACACTTCCATCCAAAGAGGAGGAGGGGGGAGGGGGAGGGGGAGGGGTAGCAATGGTGCATGGTGGCATACAATTGCAATCCCAACATTTGGGAGATGGAAGAGGATCCCAAGTTCAAGACCATCCTCAACCATACAGAGAATCTGAGGTAGCCTGGGTGAGATCTTGTCTAAAAACCAAAGAGGGGAAAGGTGAGAAAGAGAAGACACCCAAACATGAATTCCAGAGGACAGCTTTGGGATAAGTAATTATAAAGGGAAAGAACTACCATTTTTATTTTTATTGTTCCTTCCTACATTACCTTGAATTGCTCTTGCATCACAATCCTGACACTTCAGCCTCCTGAGTTCTGGGATTATGGGTAAAAGTCACCACGCTAGGAACACTTTTTAAAATTTTTGTTTTATTTAGAAAAAGATAAAGTTTGGCTTTAAACATTAAATCTAAATATTAACTAGATAAAATTATCAAAATTCTTCATCCTAAAATACTTCTCCTAGTATATAACAGTAACACTTATTTCCCTTTGTGTAATAAGTTAAAGTGTTAAAGAATGATTCATGAAGATTTTAAAATATAACTGGAATATAAATTGTAGCTTGCTCCATGACGAGCTTTAACCATACATACTGCCCTCTAGTGTCGATTCATGGGAAAACACCCTGGAATCTGTACATGGAGTCTACTTACCAAAGCTATCTTCAATCTTCCATGATCATCATGTGCTCTGTCTCCTAGAATTTGGCTAGAACAATTCCTTTGACAGTGTGTCTTCACCGTGGTCTCTTTCAAAAGGTTTCACTAAAGCATCGTGAAAACTAGTTAATGGTAAATTTAGAAAGAAATGTGTCCTAAGTCCCGAGTAGAGACTGAAGGCAGTTGGAGAGCAGAGCCCTTTCACTGTTCTCAGCTCCTTGTGAATCTATAGGTGTTTTCCAAACTACAAGCAGAGTGCGCACAAAGAACCCTACGTGCCTGTGGCAGCAGCCACTTCCATGACTATCCTGACATCTGCAGGCATCCGAAGTGCACCTGTACTGTCACCATTAGTAACTGCTTGACCAAATCTACCTAATAAAAACAAGGCAACACAGATACTATCCCTGCAGGTGATGCTGGGAAGGTCACAGACGAATCATTCCTGCCGGTGAAAAATGAATAGGGTCAATAGTAACAGGCCACTCTTGTGCAAAGAAGGACAAATACAATGTTAGCAACAGCTTTTACCACTAGTGTCTGTGAAATTCCTCAGCGTGATTTAGTACTTGATAAAGTTGCACATCTCTTCCTGCCACAACACTGACTTGTGCTCAGTTCTCAGCGGCTAGGTAACAGAGACAGTGCCATGTACTGCCCTCAACTCTACTGGCTTTCTGTCTCCTGAGATGATGCTCTTCCATCCCAGGCCACAGACCTCCAAGCCACACTGGCTCTGCGGACCAGGAAGTCAAGGACCTGAGCTGGGGTGCTCAGACATAGCAAGCCAAAGCCTATAGTGCAGACAGTGTGTGCAGTGGGTGCAGGGGATACAATGAGTGCAGTGGGTGCAGTGGCTGCAGAGAGTACAGTAGGTACAGTGGGGGCAGTAGACACAGTGAAGGCAGTGGGTGCAGTGGATGCAGTGCGTAGTGGAGGCAGTGGGTGCAGTGGAGGCAGTGGGAATGAATAGTGGGAGCAATGGAGGCAGTGGGAATGAATAGTGGGAGCAGTGGAGGCAGTGGGAACGGTGGGAACAGTGGAGGCAGTGGGTGTAGTGGAGGCAGTGGGAATGAATAGTGGGAGCAGTGGAGGCAGTGGGAATGAATAGTGGGAGCAGTGGAGACAGTGGGAACGGTGGGAACAGTGGAGGCAGTGGGTGCAGTGGAGGCAGTGGGAATGACTAGTTGGAGCAGTGGAGGCAGTGGGAATGAATAGTGGGAGCAGTGGAGGCAGTGGGAACAGTGGGAGCAGTGGAGG
>NW_022196905.1:172285054-172294360 GCF_008632895.1 Mastomys coucha | reverse complement strand
GTGGGAGCAGTGGAGGCAGTGGGTGCAGTGGATGCAGTGGGAACAGTAGGAGCAGTGGAGGCAGTGGGTGCAGTGGAGGCAGTGGGCACAGTGGGTGCACTGGAGGCAGTGAGTACAGTGGGGGCAATGGGTACAGTGGAGACCATGGAGACATGGAGACAGTGCAGGAAATGGAAGTAGTGGAGGTATGGGGGGGGGGGTAAGAGCGAGCATTCCTGAGGCAACTCTCCAGAGGACCTCTCAGAAATTCGGGATAATTCTAAAACTGGTTCCTGAGCTATGAGCTGATAATAACTCCCTCCTCCACACTGGCATCCACTCTGACCAAGAACCCCTCCAAAATGTTTGCTTGCTTCCATATAAAAATCATGAGAATGGTCCAGCCACGCAGAACGTGGACATCAACCTAAAAAGCATTACCACTCCCTAGAAACCAACACACACATAATTAGGATGACAGTTTCCAGCATAGCTCTTCTGCGTGTGATGCTGGGGGTGGAGTCCAGAGCCTTCAAGCACACCAAGCTGAAGCACACACACAACTCTCCACCTCTCTCATAAAAATGTTAGTCCTCGTGTGACACAGCAGCGAAAAGAGAACGTGCTTCTCCTTGCACGGGGAGAAGTTTAAAAAGCCATGGGGGGAGTCTCCATGTCTTCTGAGTATATCAGAAAGACAGATTTGTAAACCATGAGGTTAAGGTTAAAATTCAGATTAGCCGCATGGATGGCTGACCCTTAGGACTGTAACACACAGAGCAGAACCCATTCTCCTTTCAGACGAGTTAAAGGGTGATCTTGCCAGACTATGTTGTGTCTATAACAGAGTACTTTGGAAATGTTACTTCCCACCCTTTTCCATCTCCCTCGTGTCTCAGGGTCCAGCCTGTGAGTCCCAAATCCGGCGGAGGGACAGAATGGCCACCCTCTATGTGCTATGAGCTCCTAAAGGAAAGCAGCTGCTGGCCAGAACAAAGTGGCCTTCCTCCTACTGGACTACCCTGTCTGCAGCATGGCTTCCCTGTGTACTGACTGGGGCGGGATCCTTTCCAGCCCTGGGAAGGACTGCTGTGAATGAGGATGCCCAGCCAGAGGCTAAGACATGCTCAAAACCTCACCAGTCTCCTCTCCCTAACTCCTGCTAGAAACTTCTCACACTCACCCCATTTTTCTTCTGGACAAATTGTTCTCTGGCTTCTTGGTTTCCAAATTGACATCTCTCTCTCCCCTAGTCTGTTCCTAATTAAACAGCCTGACAAGCCAGGCTTGCTAACTTCACAGAGGCTTCTACTCTGACAGCTCTCTGCTGCCCCCTCTCGTCACCATGTGGAACAACTGGCTCTCGACACAAACCCCACTGGTTATTTTGGCCACCGCAGCTCTTTCATGGTGTGTGGCATGCCGGGTGCTATGTTCAATACCAGAAATACAATAGGAAGCAAAATGGGAAAAGCCCTCATTTTTGTGCAGCTCACAACACAGCAGGAAAGGCATGCGGTGATCAGTCACATAGTAAGTGTTACATCAGAACCCGGAGGACTTGTGGGATGTTTTAAGAGCAGGTTAGAACCTTGTCAGCAGGTTAGAGGAGGTCTCCTAGGACAGTGATGCAGGCTGAGATTGAAGGGTGGGTGGAACAAAGAGAATTAGGGGGTAGAAGGAACAGTCCAAGGGAGGAAGCAGCGCTGGGGTCTCAGAGAGCAGGTAACATGGTAATAACACGAGAAGAAAGAATAGCAGCGAGGTTAGAGGCTGCGAGATGGGAAGCAAAGCAGCCAAAGAGGCAGGCAGCTGCAGGCGGGGCCACTAGAGCATGCTGGGAGTGGGCACTGACCAGGGAAGAAGTTATGGTGCTCAGAGGAGTGCGTGGAAATGGGCAAGAGCCAGCAGGCAGAGCTGAGAAAGAAGATGAAGCTATACTGAGAAGACAGAGATGGCTCTGACTGACAGATTCTTGTGGAACTCTGGATATAAAAAGCAACTGCTCAGGGCCGTGGGAAGAGTAATTAGACGTTGTGTTTTTTCTTTTTTTGTTGTTTAGTTGTTGCTGTTGTTTTTCAAGACAGGGTTCCTCTGTGTAGACCTGGCCCTGGTTGTCCTGTAACTCACTCTAGAGACCAGGCTGGCCTTGAACTCAGAAATCCATCTCTCTCTGCCTCTCAACTGCTGGGATTAAATGTGTGCACCACCATGCCCTGGATGATGGTCATGTTTTCAAGAGAAAGACTATATACACTGTTTAGCAGTGTGGTCTTTGCTTTTTCAATGGGAACTAATTCTCTGGACTCACTCTATGGGCAAGTGAAGCCAAGAGTGGGATCTCAGGTGCACCAGGAAGTGGAGACCAGATAAGATTTGGCTTGGTCCCCAGTTAGTATGTGGTACTTCACTGTGCTAGTAAGACTGACCTTACTGCATTCCATAGGGAGGCAAAGGTAGGCGGATTTCTGAGTTCAAGGCCAGCCTGGTCTACAGAGTGAGTTCCAGGACAGTCAGGGCTACACAGAGAAACCCTGTCTCGAAAAAACAAAAATAAAGAAAAACAAAGCTGGGCGGTGGTGGCAAACGCCTTTAATCCCAGAACTTGGGAGGCAGAGGCAGGTGGATTTCTGAGTTCAAGGCCAGCCTGGTCTACAGAGTGAGTTCCAGGACAGCCAGAGATACACAGAGAAACCCTGTCTCGAAAATACAAAAAAAGAAAAAAGAAAGAAAGAAAGAAAAAAGAGGAAAAAGAAAAGTTCAAATCTATGATCTCTAAGTTAACCCTTGCACATTCTGCCATATCGAGAGCAAATCATCAGCTGAGAAACAGAAACTGCCATACTCAGCTTGTTATCAAGACAGACAGACAGACAGAAAGAAAGAATAAAAGATTGTTTTGAAAACAATACATGAAAATTCATCACATCAGGTGACTGTGATTAAAAATGCTACATTGTGTAAATTTACTAAGAATTAAGAAAAATATTTTAAGTGTAGCTAGTCTTACTTTGAATTTCCCAGCAATGTGGGACTGTATAAACTAAAGGGAAAGTGGCTGTTGTTGAGTATCTACCCAGTGTGCTCAGCTAAGGACATTGCACCTGAGGTCATGCAACTCAGTGTCAATATAGCCTTCCTCTGTCTAAACTCTGGACTCTGTAAGGGACCCCTGGTCACCATCAATGACTTCACACAGCCACACAAGAGTTCACGGTGCCTTCCACATGCCCCAAAAGACTTATACCTACTAGAAAAGGATTCTGACCCTAAATTATGACATTTATGTGTGGACAGTACCGAGTGAGGAGGAAAATGGATAGGGATGCACCTCATTCCACTCACTGCTAGGAGGTCTTAGGAGCAGCATTGCCCATGAGCCGTGAGGCTTAGCAACGGTCTTGTCAAATCAGCTTAAGACACCTCTGGAAAAACACGGCAAAGCAAGGGCACAGAGGAAACCAGAGCAAAAGGCACCAGTGTGGAGAAATACTGCCGCATTTGCTCACACGGTGGGCAACGTTCGGAGGAAAGGAAGCGTACTTTCCAGAGACCAATCAGTTTCTCTCCAGAGTTCCCATCCACTAGGCATAAAAGAAAACACCAGATCAAACCAATCAGAAAGCAAAACCTTAGTTGGAGGGAAGGCTAGAGGACTCCCGGCCATCAACCTTTATAACGGCGCTATGTAACACACGATTGTGACTTTTTAAGGTAGACAGATTAAAATTCAACGGCTAGTATTTTTTTGTGGACGGAAAGAAGTTTCTTAGCTGCAAGGAAATAATAAATTCTTTACATGTCACACTTTTCCTAAAAGCTATCTTTACAAAGGGAAAGAGAGCCAGTGAGCTGTTGATTTGTTCATAAATTTTGTTACTGCTTTTGTGCTGAGCTAAAAACATTTGAAAACAAAATGGCTTTGTGGATTACATTTCTATTTAAGCCAAATTAATAGTTGTACAGGCCTTGAAGGGTGAAACACTGGTTGAATCAGGCAGGGCACGAACATCCGCATCCTCCCATGGCCAACCTTCCTGCCACAAGCCAGAGGTCACTACCCCTTCAAGACTTGGCAATTCCTATTTTCTCGTCAGACAGATCATACAGGGTTCCTTTCCATAATTCTTAGAGGTTTTTATTAGGAAAACAACCAGATATTTGGGCTGCAGATGCAGAGCTTAATTGAGATTAGGGAGTCATACTGAAAAAAATAATTAAATGGTAGTTTACAAACTAGACACTAACAGCTCAAGTGCCTTTTCTAACTCAAACCCCAGAAGGTCGTCATCCTCATGTTACCCTTCGAGAACTTCAGTTCGATCTCTATTGCTGTGATCTTTAAAAAAGCAATAATAAAAATCACTCTGATCAAAAGGAACTTAGGGGAGAAAGGAGTTTGTTTCAGTTTATGTGTTAACATTCCACTGTTGAGGGTAGTCAGAACTCAAGCAGGAACCTGAAGCAGAAACCATGGATAAACTCCTGCTGGCTCACTGGTTAGTTTTTTTGTTTTGTTTTGTATAATCCAGGACTACCTGCCCAGGAAATGGTGCTGCCCATGGTAGGCTGGGCATTCCTACATCCATTAACCAGCAAGATAAGGCCCCTTGGGCATACCCACAGGCCAATCTGATCTGGCAATCCCTCACCTGAGAACAGTCTAGAAAAATGAGGGAAAGCCTGAGAAATGTCATCTGGGCAGAAGTCCGTCTGGTGAGGAAGAGGAAGCTTGGAGGCACTGGTCAAGTATGGAAGGGCATGAGAAAGGTCCTATAGCTGGAAAGCACGGGAGAGGCCCTGTCAGAGCAGCTGTGCTCCTACACCCACCTCCCTCTCTTTTTAATTACACAAGATCACAGCCAGACACTGAACATAAACCCCTAAACATCCTCTGGCACAAAGACAACATCTACCGGCTTTGCTACCATTTGTCCTCAGTGATTTTTATTATGACTCTCTGAAAACAAAGAATCCACAGATTGTATCCATAAGACACTTTATACCATTCAGGACAAGGTAGCCAGCTGTGTCATTTTCTTGTCACAACTGCTCATGGTATTTCAGGACTCTGTGAACTCTCCCTTGTTATATCTATAATCTCTCTTCTAACTGTTTCCTCACAGTTTATGACAATTAAGAGATGGTCCTACACTAGGCCTTTGTGGGGGTGTATGAACCTATAATCTCAGCACTGAAATGGCAGAACAGGAAGATACCAAGTTCAAGGCCAGCCTGGTGTTCCAGACCAACTTGGGATATATGTGTCCCTTTTTCACAGACACAAACAAAAACACAACAACAAAAAGAAGTCTTCCAAAACCAGACTGCTTTGAAACAAATGAGATCAACTATTGAGAAAGTACCTAGACAATCGGACGAGACACAGTGAGTCCACACCCACACATGGAACACTGTGACTCCTCCAGTCACTGGAGGGCAGCCCCACACCTGGACTGCAGCTCTCCTTACAGACAGACCTTTTCTACAGTGTATGCATAATGCCAGAATTCAGTGAGGCATGCTAATAGCCAGATTTCCCAATAATATCGAGATTTCACAGGAGGTAGGAATACTGCAATCGTTACGATGTCCCTGTCTTACCTATTACAGAGGCATCTACTCAGAAATGCACTGCACACAGAATAGCTGCCTGTTCTGACTACCTCACCCCAAAACCCCTTCCTGAGGAACCCTTTGCCAGAGAGCCGTTTAAATGTTCCGTTTTGTTCTAAAAATCACGACAGGGGCCATTTCTAAGACTACCTTTCAGTAACTATGGATCTGGGATTAAAAACTATTCACTTGTGGCTGCTTAATTTTTCTTTCAGACAATTGTCAATGAAGCTAATTCTTTGCATTTCTCAAGTGGCTTGAGCCAGACAGAAGAGCTCATTATCTTGCTTTAGCTAAAGTCTTTATTACCTCCTGAATATGCTTCTATTAAGTAATGATCTCTAGGAAGAAGAGAAAAAAAAAGTGGGTTAAAGGTAACAAAATCCAACCTGGGGTATAAAAGGTTAGAGGTGACATGATCTGCCTGACTTCCTTTTCCCTTTATGGAGGTCAGCTCTTGAGACCTCGATCATTTTTTTTTCCTGCCTTTTCTTTTTCAACCTCTCCCACAACAGAGTCCCACCACAGCATAAGTGACCCACTTACAAAACATTGGAACCCTCAGACAGAAAACTAGGTTGAAGCCAGGCATTTGCAAAACAGGACCTCATCACTACAAAGGTGAGGCTGGAGGATCTCAAGTTTGAGGCCAGCCTGAGATACATGGCAAGACCTTTCCTGAGAAAGAACGAAAGGAGGTGAGAAACAGGAAGGGTGTATGTGCACACCCCCCCAAACACACATGCAGACACACCCAACCATGCTCTGCCATAACAGCATACCCCTTGAGCGTCACTGTAAAACAGAAAGGACTACACCCTTGGTTAAACTTTGTTAGGCCAACCCTAGGCCTCTCTGGTGGTGGTTTGAATTGGCTTGGCCCAGGAAGTGACGCTATTAGGAGGTGTGGCTTTGTTGAAGTGGGTGTGGCCCCACTGAAGGAAGCAGGCAATGAGATCTTCCTCCTAGCTTCCTGGAAGGCAGTCTTTTCCTGGCCACCTTCAGAACAAGAGGTAGAACTCTCCAGCACCATGCATGCTTAGACACTGCCATGCTTCCTGCCATGATGATAAAAGACTGAACCTCTGAACCTGTAAGCCAGCCCCAATTGAAGGTGGTCCTTTATAAGACTTGCAGTGGTCATGGTGTCTCTTCACTGCAATGAAACCTTCTAAGACATCCTCCATGGCTCCAAGTCTGAGTATGTTTTGAACACCAGACATACTGAAAGGACAATGCTAGTGGTAGAGGCAGGGGAAGTAGAACGAAGAGTCCGCCTGGCCCTACCAGTGTGACGTCATACACTACCAGGGAAGAAATGATGCACAACACAGCATCCTCTCTACTATGCAATTAGCATTGTGCTTGGCAGATAGTCAGTGGGCATTCAAGGAGACACTTCCCCTGATAGAAAAGAGCCAGGGGTGGTTTATACGCAATGTACTTGACTTGGCTTTTGAACAGCTATGAATTGAAACTAGGATCTTGTGTATACAAGGCAAGTGTTCTGACACTGAGCTACGCCCGCAGACCTCTGTCTCTTCCTCTTCACTGGCTCTTACATAGGATCTTCAGCTTCCAGTGACTCCCCCTACCCGATCCTCCTACTGGATATAAAATCTTAGGCCAACGTCCTTGCTCAGTCCCAGTGTAACCATCAATCCTCATTTCTTCCTTACCTAGAACTCTTTGATACATGTCTCAGACCCTAGATTTTTTTTTCCTCCACATGCTATGGTATCAAATCCTAACACAACCGAACTACATTTTCCCTCAAGGATAACTTGAAGTTTCTTCTACTCTACTTGGCTTTGTTGCTTCTCTTGCTGAGTACGGGATACAGACAGCCTCACATAGACGAAGCACCTGCTCTACCACTGAGCCACTTCCTGCCCCTCTCCTACTTCGTGAAGGAAGCCTCAGAACCCCCCAAGATCTATGGACATTCCTCTAACTCAGTGGTTCTCAGCCACCTTAATGCTATAACCCTTTAATATAGTTCCTGATATTCTAGTGAGCCCCAGCCATAAAATGATTTTCATTACTATTTCTTAACTGTAATTTTGCTAGTGTTATGAATCACAGTGTTAATGTGTGATATGCAGAAAGGTCTTACACAACCCCTAAGAAAACATCTAATATTCTCCCAAAGGGATCGAGACCCACAGGTTGAGAAGCACTGCTCTAACACCACACGGGTCAACTAGCCTTACATATACTGGGTAATATCAGAAACCATTGTTCATCTAGATTGCCAACTAAATACAGGTTATGCACTTGATTATTCTGACAAGAGACAGACAGACAAGCACTTCAGGATACAGAGACTGAATTAATCATGATGCCAATCCAAGAACATTTGTGATGTATATCCAAGATGGCTGCTGTTCCGTTCTCACCTTTATATATGAGCTTTAGCCGACAGAATCAATGACTTAAACATGGAAGGCTGAAATAGACCTGTGGAGCCTTGAATGGCACATTAATGAAAATGGCAAACACTTAGCACTTGGTTGTCAATGAGAGTGGTGGCAAGTAAGAGGACTTATGGTATGACAGGTCACACCTGAAGCATACTCTTAACATGCCAGGAACTGGAAGACAGTGAAGCCACCTCTGAAGAAAACATGGCCCTAGCATGACTACAGAATTAAGTGTGGGACAGATAGATATGCAGCCCTGGAGAGTCACCAAGCAGAGTCCTGCTTTAAGAGCTTCCATAAGCCCAGCTATTTGAGTTCCCACCATGATAGAAGGAAAGAGTCACCAAGAAAAGCAATCATTACTGAATTTTAACTGATGGGAACAAGAAAGTTCTATACACTAGAACAGAAGAATAAGGTAAAAGCACACTATGCACGACGTGTGTGTGTGTGTGTGTGTGTGTGTGTGTGTGTGTGTACAGGTGTTCAGCTTGTTTCCCTGGGACAGAAGCCGCTGGTGTGCTTCTTAAAATGTCTACTAGAGATTCCTAAGAGCATCCACAATGTTCAGTATCATTTTGTACGTCTTACAAATTGTAGGCTAGGACGAAGCTCAGTGATAAAGCACTTACTGAGCATATACGCAAGGCACTGGGTTCAATCCTCAGTACAAAATAAATAAATATTCAATTTGGAAGCTGAAGAGGTAGCTCAGTCAATAAAGTGCTACCCCATAAGCAACAGGATCTGAATTCAATCCACAGTACCCACATAAAAGATAGATATGGTGGCAAATACTCGTAATACCAGCACTAGACAGACAGAGACAAAAGGACTCAGGCCCAGCCAGCTTAGTCTAATTGGTGAGCCCTGGATCCTAGTGGAAAACCTTGACACAAGACTTAAGGTAGATGGCTCCTGAGAAATGATATCCAAGGTTGACCTCTACCCGATAAATGCACATATACACACACATACCTGCACCTGTATCTACATGAATATGCATAAATACATGCCCACATAAACACACACACACATACACACACACACACACACACACACACACACACTTCAGCATCCTGATTTTCTTCTACAGTCAGTTCTAGTTATGATGCTTTGTTTCTCAACTTTGGAAATCTACTACAGTGGTGTTAAAATCGAGGGTAATTAAGCCCAATGCTTTGATGCAAGGCTGAAATCCCAACAGGTAAGATGCTGAAGCAGGGAAGGGTGGATTTGGCACCAGCCTGGGCAACATCACAGAATCCTGTCTCAAAAAGCCAAAAAC
>NW_022196905.1:172273908-172284948 GCF_008632895.1 Mastomys coucha | reverse complement strand
AAAAAAAAAGAAAAGAAAAGAAAAGAAAGGAAGGAAGGAAGGAAGAAAGAGAGGGAGAAAGAAAGAAAGAAATTAAACTCAATATTTAATTTTGTTTCATATCAAAGCATGACACAAATAGTGGGTCACAGTCCGTCATCCACACCTATACAACATGGGCTTCTGAATTCAGAACAATTGAGATTTTAGAAGGGCTTTATAAATATATCATCATACCTATATTATATAGTATCTGTAGCATACCTTCAGTGTGACTGCAATGAAATGATGTCCTGAAGAAGCATTCAGTGTTGTTCTGGTTTTGTGATCTGCTCTCAGGACAAGCGAGCTACAGCCTGGCCCTGGAAGAACATCCTTCCTCTGCCCCACAGGTATCAAGGAAGCAAAGAGCCAGATCTGGATTTTTAAATACAAGCTGAGCATCCTTAATCCAAAACTCCAAGATCAATCCAAGTCCAAGCTTTTTGACTTCTAACATGTTAACAAGTGGAAAAATCTCCTATCTGATCTTGTGTGACAGTCAAAATACAGACACATTGGAGATACTATGTAAGATTATCTTCAGACTGTACATATAGTGTGAAGGAATACCTGAGATATGAGTAAACTGAATCCCACCCCAAAGATATGGTAGTGTGTGTGTGTATGTGTGTGTGGGGGGGAGGTGTGTTTCAAATCTGAAAAAAAAAAAACTGAAACAGTTGTAGCCCAATGACTTCAGTTAGAAGATATTCAACCTGTGCTGTGGATTTCTCTGGCTTATTATACCAGGACACTTGTGCCGCCCACTGCTCTGTGAGCCTGACTCTGTGGGACATACAAACTCCCTGCCTCTACCTGAGAGAACATTGAGAATGGCTCAATTCCACCTTAGTCTCAGTCTACGTTTCCAGTGACACAATGAGGCACATGCACTCACACACACACCATATGTGCACATGTACACACACTCTCACATGCACTCACACACACACATCATACACGCACATGCATACACACTCTCACATGCACTCACACACACACCATACATGGACATGCACATGCATACACACTCTCACATGCACACATACTTGTGCACAAGCACACAAACACAAACACACACATACACACACACACACATGGATCCCACGCCATGCCTGCCTGTCTGGCACATTCTCCCCACCATGGTGGTCATGGATTCTTCCGGAACTGTGAGCTTTCTTTTATAAGTTGCCTCTGTCATGGCGCCTCTTCACAGTGACAGAAAAGGAACTAAGACACCATTAATGACTTAGCTCTCTCCCCAGCCATTTCTTTTAATTTTGATTAATCTAACATCGAATAGATAAGCATTATGCTTCTTTATGCCCAATTAGACATCTGTCATGATGACCAAAAGTTCCTGCCTCCATTACCAATGACATCTAAACTCACATCAGCAATACCAAAGTCTGACTAGCAGATTCAGTAACGACTAGACTTACCTGTGAAAACACTGAGCAGCCCAACTACCCAAGCCTGTGCTGGTGTTCTAGCTGCTGTTCTACTGCTGTGAAGACACACCGTGACCAAGGCGGCTTATAGAGGGCAGCATTTAACTGGGAGACCACTTACAGTTTCAGAGGGTTAGGGCATGATCATCATGTCGAGGACCATGGTGGCACACAGGCAGACATGGTGCCAGATGCTAATTGCTAAGAGCTTATACCCTGATCTGCAGGCAGCAGAGGAGCCTGGGCCTGGCACAGGTTTATGAAACCTCCAAAACCCATCCCCGATGACATACCTTCTCTAACAAGGCCATATCTCCTAATCCTTCAACCATCAACCAGGGACCAGTCATTCAAACATATGAGTCTATAGGGGCCATTCCCTTTCAAACCAGCACCGTTGGCCAGGGTTGTTTGATATCTGCTAAATACCTCAGGCCTTCTACAGAGCCAGTGCTGAAGAAACCAGGTGTACCAACACATAATCAAGGAGAGCTCTGCCCTTTCGGGAGAGGAGCAGTAACTAGGTTTTTTAGAGACATTAACACATGCAGGAAGGAAAGGAAAGCTCAACTCACCATAGAAGAGGAAGGCCTTGGTCATCGGATGGTGCTGGAAGGTCCTGTTGATAGTAAAGAAGCAAGCATCTGCCCCACACTGGCCAAGCCTGCCGGTCTCTCCGGTCAGCGGGGACCACCACAGCACAATGGGGTAGCTACCAGCATCCACCTTGTTCCTCCCAGCCAAGGCCAATGCTTCCTTTTTAGGAAATGGATTCAGGTGTTTAGGCTCTTCCTCCGCGCCTTTACGTCCATCTTGCAAATTGGAGTTTTTAAACTTCTTCCTTTCAAATTTCCCAAGCTCGACCACGACCTGAAGGTGAAGGCAACCGGTATGAGAAGCTGGCTCTTCCATTTCACTCAGCACGTCCCCCATACGTCATGATGACTTTGCTTTCCCCCTTCAGTCTTCTGCAATCACATACCAAAACACTGATGTTTTTAAACAGAATCTCAAACATTCGATCTTACCAGTCAAGACTCGGGAGCCAAATGCTAGGGTGAAAGCCTGCTAGGTCAGAGAGTCAGAGAAAGCACCCAGCTGGCCTTCTTCCTGGGCCAACATCCCCAAAGGAAGAGCAAACACTCCTTCCCACACTGGCTCAAAAGCCCTTCAAACTGAGCGTCTCTCCCTTCCACTTCCTGTGTGTCTCTCTATCCGTCCTTCTGATCCCCTCTGACTCTCTATGGTTTCTCCCTGTCAACTGGTTGCTTGCTCTACTTCTTGACTTATGGTTGACTTTATTAATCCTGTTTACAATCCACAGAAAGCCCTTGGATTAAAGGTGTGTGCTACGGCTGAGCCACATCCCAATTAGAAACAGGTTTTTCCAGTAAATAACACAATCTTGGGGTTCGCAGTGTAATCAGATATCCTACAATAAAACCCCTTTAAAATAATATGCATGTTACTATACAATTCTAGAGGTCAAGAGCTAGGCATGGCCTTATAGTCTAAAATCAAAAGGCCAGCAAATGGATAGTCTTCTCTACAGATGCCAAGGGACAGCCCAACATCTTGTTTTCTCTATCTTTTAGGCATAGCTCACAATGCTTATTGGCTCATGACCCCACTTTCAATATTTAGATCTATGGATACCACTTCCCTCACTGCTGACATCAGCCCTCTCTGTGACCACATCCAGGAAAGGTTCTCTGCTTTTAATGACTTGTGATTATCTTTCGACCTCTGCGGATAATTCAAGATTATATCCTCTCTGGCCCAGCGAGTACTGCTGTAACAGCATACCTGAGGCTGATAATCTCTAAAGAGTAAAGATTTGTTTCTCATAGTTCTGGAGACGACATGATCCAACATTGAGGAGCCAATGAGAAGGAAGGGGGCGGGAAGGGCTGGGGTGTAGCCTAGTGCTGGAACGCTTGCCCTCTATAATCGAACCAGTGGGCTTTATCCTGGCACAGGCCCTCCCCCAGAGAGATTATTTTAGAGCCAGAAATGGTGGTCTATACATGTGATCCTCACTGAGGCTGTAGATACCAAGTTCAGGATCAACATGGAATCTGTCTCAAAAAAAGGACAGGGAGGGTTGGAGAGATGGCTCAGCAGTTAAGAGCACTGACTCCTCTTCCGAAGGTCCTGAGTTCAAATCCCAGCAACCACATGGTGGCTCACAGCCATCCATAGTGTGATCTGATGCCCTCTTCTGGAGTGTCTGAAGACAGCTACAATGTACTTATATATAATAAATAAATAAATCTTTAAAAAAAAAAGGACAGAGAGAGACAGACAGAGACAGAGACAGAGATAGAGGGAATATGAATGAGAATCAGAGTCATCATTTTATCAGCAACTAGCCCTAAGATGGCACAGTCCCATGATAATGGCATTAAGCCCACAGCACATCACCTTTTAACAGCTCACCTCTCTTACTGTGTGGATTAAATTTCTAACATATAAACTTTAAGGGACTCATTCACACCAATGCTTTTCCTCATCTCAAGCTACACTCGCACTAATCCCATCTGCAAAGTCCCTTCTGCTATGTGAAGTGATATGTTCACCCTTTCCAGAGGCTGGGACACGGACACAGCTCCCAAATTATCGGCCAACCAGGGTTAGTAGTCCTAACGGACAGTCAGACACAGAAGGTCCTGAACCCTATCCCAGGATCCCAAGGGATGATGTATCAACTCCTCCACAGTGACCCACAGAGGGTTTGCACCTGGTATGGGAGAAGATACACACTCAGCAGCCCGGGGCAGCTCCTTTTTCATGGGCATGCTATTCCTGGTATAAGAAAGGGGCCACTGGCCACCAAGCATCATGTGGAGTCTGTAACTCTCTGGAAGAAAAAAAAAGGGTAAAGCTTAAAACACCCATTCCAACTAAAATGTTGAGACCTTTTCTGTGAAAGCCAAGTGCTATTCCAAAAAAGTAAAGCAATTACATTAGCGTTAAGCAACCAAACCCAAGTGAGCCCTTGCCAAGAGCTCTCTCTGCATTTTTAGAATATAATAATGTGGCTCTTACCCCAAAAGCTTGAGGGAAGCCAGTTAATTTACAGCCCCAGACCCTCTCTTCATCTGACCTTCCTTGCTCATGTACAACCAGTAACTTAAGAAGAAAAAAGAAAAGGCTGTCAAACTCCAGGAGATGGAACTTCAAATACAAAACTTGCTCCGTGTGCCTCATCCATGTCTCCTGTGTGAAATGTAAGGTTCACTACAAATCGTAGAGGCAATTTTAAGGAGAGATAAATACACTCTTAGCATGTATCTATTCCCAGATGCCATTGTTGAGTTATAGGAAATATAGGAGACAGAAGGACATTAAACAAAACCCTATGGATAAGATCAGCCAAATCGCCGGGCGGTGGTGGTGCACGCCTTTGATCCCAGCACTTGGGAGGCAGAGGCAGGCAGATTTCTGAGTTTGAGGCCAGCCTGGTCTACAGAGTGAGTTACAGGACAGTCAGGGCTACACAGAGAAACCCTGTCTCAGAAATAAATAAATAAATAAATAAATAAATAAATAAATAAATAAATAAATAAAAGGAGTGCTCACCTCTGGCTCACAGATCGGGAACATGGCCCATTATGACAGGGAAGTCACAAAGGCAGTGAGCGGCTCCGCGTGGTGGGAACGTGTGACTAGCTTTTCACCTCCCAGCTTGGCAGAGCAGGGGGCAGGGAAAGGATGCTCTCGTTTTCTTTTCTTCTTCTTTCCCTTTTATTTAATCTGCGCCCTCAGCCCATAGGAGGGCCTCACACATAGACCAGGTTAGTCTTCCCTATTGTACTAAACATCCCCGGAAACGCCCTCACTGAGAAATCCAGAGGTGTGTCTATGAGGTGAACCCAAACCCAGTCAGGTGAACAATGAAGATTGACCATCACGGCACTGGTTTTTAAACGTGCAGATTATAAAAACATGGTGTGGGCTGAATTATAGACTCAGGTATTCGTATCTGTACTTGGTATGGCCTCGAAGGAGATAATTACAGTCAAATAAGATCATTAGGGCCCTAATCCAGTATAGCTGAGATCACTAGGAAAGCGGATACAGAAACACAGCTGGGCACATAGAAGCACAGAGGAAAGGCCAGAGGAACACAGAGGAGACGACAGGGAGGCAGGTCTCAGAGGACACCACCCGGTTGTAGATAGCTCTTGGTTAGGAGTGGGAACCCCCTCATAACCCACTCGTGTCTCCTTTCCTGCCCCAGTGCTAAAACCTCATCTGGTTGAAATGAAAACTTAATCATCTTTCTGTCATGCAAGGGTGTACTGGCTGGTTTTGTATGTCAACTTGACACAGGCTGGAGTTATCATAGAGAAGGAAGTTTCAGTTGGGGAAGTGCCTCCATGAGATCCAGCTGGGGGGGGGGGCATTTTCTCAATTAGTGATCAAGGGGGTAGGGCCCCTTGTGGGTGGTGCCATCCCTGGGCTGGAAGTCCTGGGTTCTATAAGAGAGCAGGCTGAGCAAGCCAGGGGAAAGCAAGCCAGTAAGGAACATCCCTCCATGGCCTCTGCAGCAGCTCCTGCTTCCTGACCTGCTTGAGTTCCAGTCCTGACTTCCTCTGTGATGAACAGCGATGTGGAAGGAAGCTGACTAAACCCTTTCCTCCCCAGCTTGCTTCTCGGTCATGATGTTTGTGCAGGAATAAAAACCCTGACTGAGACAAAGGGAAAGGACAAACTTTACTATTACTAGAAATCCTTAGTAACTTGTCCACATTGATATTAGGCTTGAAGAAAAAAAAAATCCCAATACTTAGGAACCAGAAGCAGAAATATTTTGAGTCCCAGACCACCTTGCACTACATAGAAGAAACCTACAAACACACACACACACACACACATACACACCTACAGAGAGAGAAAAAGAAAGAGAAAGGGGGGTTAGGGAGGCGGGGAGGGAGGGAGGAAGGGAGGGAGGGACAGGGAGAGGGAGAGGGAGAGGGAGGGGAGAGGTGAAGAAAATCGATGCTGAAAAGTTAAGTGAACATCACTGGCTCAGAGTCCTGAGAAAAGAGAACTGGGGAGGAAGGAGCCGGTAAAAGCCTAGCAAGAAATCTGGTCTACACCACCCAGATTCCCAGTACCTGGAGTGTGACCATCAGAAAGACAGTAGCTGTCATACACAGGCAAGACGCCACAAGCTTTCTCCTCTGAATCCGCACCATGCTGCCCCGACCCGGAGGACTGACAAAGGGCTGGCTTGGCCACCAGGCGTCCTCTTGTCAACCCACAGCCAGAGACAAGTTCACATGGAGGAACCATCTGGGTGCCAAGTTCCTGCTGGGAGCTGGTCTCCATGAAGGACTGAGAGCCAAGGTTCCGAACAGGCCTGGCTTGGCGCTGAGGGCGAACAGCATGCAATCTTCTTAGGCTATCGTCAGAACAGCTGGAGTCCTCAGACACGGTGCCATCCAGAAACCCTGCAACAAATGAATAATATTGTAACCATTGTGAAGGATTGATAGGTATAGCCTAACTGGGTAAAAACACAGACGTCTCACACTAAAAGGAACCTTCGAGATCATATACATAAAACCTAATCATATGCATATACTTAATACCTCGCTCAGAAATAAGGTAACTGAGACAAGAATGGTTAGCTAACTTGCTTGGGGCCACACAGCTCCATCAACTCCCAAGTCTCAAATCTCTCTGTGATTCCTCCACCATCAGAAGACTGGATTCCAGGGTTACTTACAGGAAGTTACATCCTAGCCAGGTCCTAAGGGAAGAAAGAAATAAAACACACACACACACACACACTTCTGATTAAGCCGCAGGTTGGAGGTTGGGGGGAGAATGATAAAGGTTGACGCTAAAGAAACCAACCAGCCCATCAAGGAATTCTGTTTTCTGGATTATTTGCTGAGTCGTTTGTATAAAGTAGAGCAAAGCAGGGGACTGTGTGTGTGTGGGGGGGGGGGTCTGCAAGCTTCCCCTAAGATTTTCATCTATCTGAACTGGGTGAAATTTTTTGGTGATTCACAGACAGGTCCCCATAAAGCCATGCTGGCCTCAAACTCATAATTGTAACCAAAGATAACCCTGAACCTCTGATCCCCTTCCCCACCCCTGATTCCAGCTCCCAAATGGTGAAATTATAGGTACCCACCAACATGCTCACATTTATAGGGTATTAGGAATGAAACCTAGGGCTTAGTGTACTCTAGGCAGGCAGCCAATCAACTGAGCTACATTCCCAGCCTCTTCAGAAAATAAATAAGATCACCACCACAGACTCCCCCAGAGCCTCCCCTATCCCAGTTCTCCAGCCGGGGAGATGCCCCCAAACGACTTTCTTCTCACTCCCTGAGATTCCTACCAGAGGGGGGTATAGAGACTATAGCGGCCACCTCCTGTAGCCAGAAAGGACTTCCAGTAGAAAAAGGGTGACAACAACTGACCCACAAAACCTTCAACCCAAAATCTGTCCTGACAACAAAATCCACAGGAATAAAGATGGAGCAGAGACTGAGGGAACGGCCAACCAATGGCTGGCCCAACTTGAGACATCCCATGAGAGAGAGCCAACCCCTGACACTATTAATGATACTCTGCTAAGCTTGCAGACAGGAACCTAGCATAACTGTCTCACGAAAGGCTTCATCCAGCAACAGACGTAAACAGACCCAGAGACCCACAGCCAAACATCCGGCAGAGCTTGGGAGTCTTGTGGAAGAGTGGGGAATAGAATTGAGCAAGCCAGTGTATGAGGAAGGGGGTTTGTCAAGAATACCACAAGAAAACCAAAAGAGTCAACTAACCTAAGCCCTTGGGTGCTCATAGAGACTGAGCCACCAACCAAAGAGCATTCAGGGACTAGAACTAGGCTCCACACATATTTGGAGTGGATGTAAAGCTTGGCCATCACATGGGTCCTTTAACTATTGGAGTGGAGCACTCAGTCCCAACCTCTCCACTGACGTGCCCTCAAATTGGTTCTACAGCACCATGTAGTCAGCTCTATACATGCTAGTAACATTACACATTGTATTTATATAATGAGGAAGGAATGTGTGTGTGTGTGTGTGTGTGTGTGTATGCGCGTGCGTGCACGTGCACATTCGCAGATGTGCATATATATGTGTGTAACAGCAATTTACAAAGCAGGCCATGAATCTGAGAGAAGGCAAGGGTGGAGTTGGAAGAATAAAAGGGAAGGAGAGAAATATTGTAGGCATAATCTAAAAATATTATTTTACAAGATCATAACTTTAATAAATACTACAGAAACCAGTTAAGCTCTGAAATTCATGTATTCTTTCATAGTTTTAAACATTAATACTATAAAATTCATACTAAATGATACTAACACAGAGAACAACCAACCCTGCTCAGAACAGCTGTGAGATGATGGGTCAGAGAGGAAGGAACAAAGGGCTCTAAGAACCTCAAAAGCGCCTTACAGGATCCTATTCAGCACATATGAATAGCTATTTGCTACATAAGATGTGGAGCTAGTATTTTGAATTCCAGTTTCGAATTCTCTCCTTCAAACCTGATATCAATGTGGAGAAGTTACTAAGGATTTCTAGTCCTCAGTGTATTCACTGTAAGTAATAATAAAGTTCATCCTTTCCCTTGCATGACAAAAGGATGACTGTTTTCATTTTATGTGCAAAAGCAATAATTAGTATGACCCAGATTAGGCAGTAAAATATTCCCATCTTAAATGGGAATAAAACTAGATCACTTTCAGCCCAGCTAGATGGGTCAGTGGATAAAAATCACCTACCATGCAAACCTCCAACCTATGTTCGGTCCCCCGAACTCATGGTGAAAGACTAGAAACTTCCAGAAAGTTGTCCTTTGACCTTCACACGTAGTCACTGCCACCAAAAGCCACATTTGCTCCACACCAAACACACATACAATTATATAAATCACTGAAAGTAAAATGAAAACTACATCAGCTGCCAAAGCGTTTCCAATCTGTCACTCACTCAATCTTATTTACAATCACTTTGAAAAGTAAGACAAGGTAGGGACTAGTCCAGTTATTACAAAAGGGAAACGAAGCCTTACTAAATTTAAGCAACTGGCCTGGGACTGTATTTTTAGAAATGGGTCTAGAAATCGGGTCATGTGATTTCAAGATCAATAGAAAGAGAGAGAGAGACACCAGAAACACAGCAGCTCTTAGGACAGAAAGAGTCAAGAATGAAGGAAAACATATGCTGAAGAGAGGTTTGGAAACTAGTTTGGGATCTTTCAGCAGCTACTGTGGCTCAGGGTACTTGCAGGGGGTTGAAGTTTGATTTTGTTTTTGCTTTGCAATTTGTATACAGTCATATCAGCTACCAAAGAAAAATTCAAGAGTACAAATTCCCTTAATGTACATTACCTCGTTAGGTTACTGCTGAAGCCGGGGCTGTACGAAGGTGTCAGGAGCCTGGCTGTGACTTAAATATTCACAACTAAAGAGCAGATTCCAGTACCTGAATTACACTCTGTAGCAACCTGCCAGGCCTCAGGGTACATTTATAATAGTAGCAGGCAATCTAACCCACACCAGTAATTAGCCAGGAGCATGTCATCAACTCAGAAGTCCTCCAGCTGAGGAGGGCAGATGGACCCACAGAGAGCATCATGCAGGCCCTCAAGCTCCAATGAAAGGGCACTCCAAAAGGGAGGCTCCCCTCTGTTTCTGTTTTACCACTGCCTACAGGATAAACCTCAGAGTTCTTCAGAGAGAACTCTGAAGAGACAATGTCAGGACACTACCCCATAATAATATTTTCCAGGACAGAGGACGTATCTGTTCATAGGACATGGTATGTGTCTTAGGGTTTTACTGCTCTGAACAGACACCATGACTAAGGCAAGTCTTATAAAGGACAACATCTAATTGGGGCTGGCTTACAGGTTCAGAGGTTCAGTCCATTATCATCAAGATGGGAGCAGGGCAGCATCCAGGCAGGCATGGTGCTGGAGGAGCTGAGAGTTCTACATCTTCATCTGAAGGCTGCTAGCAGAATACTGCCTTCCAGGCAGCTAGGATGAGGGTCTTAAATCCCATGCCCACAGTGACACACCTACTCCAACAGGGCCACATCTTCCAATAGTGCCACTCCCTGGTCCAAGCATATACAAACCTTCACAGTATGTAACATCTGAAACGGACTCTGACTAAAACCATTCCTGACCGAGAGCCAAGCTTCCCTCTGCATGGCATGGCTGCTTTGCACTATCTACACTGGCCCCTCTGCTCTGAGGAAAAGGTCTGAGTACCTGAAGCATCTAGAAGTACTTTTTTTCATTTTTTTAAAGATTGATTGATTTATTTATTTTATGTATATGAGTACATACTGTAGCTGTACAGATAGTTGCGAGCCTTCATCTAGTGGTTGGGAATTGACTTTTAAGACCTCTGCTCGCTCCAGTCAACTCTTCTCGCTCTGATCAGCCCCACTCGCTCAGTCCCTGCTCACTCCAAACCCAAAGATGTATTATAAATAAGCACACTGTAGCTGTCTTCAGACGCACCAGAAGAGGGCGTCAGATCTCATTACAGGTGGTTGTGAGCCAC
>NW_022196905.1:172210123-172273834 GCF_008632895.1 Mastomys coucha | reverse complement strand
GGATCCGAACTCAGGACCTTCGGAAGAGCAGTCAGTGCTCTTACCCACTGAGCCATCTCACCAGCCCTAGAAGTACTTTTATACAAAGAAAATGAGCAGGAAAATAATTCCTTTTTTCTCCTACAGAAGGCAAGGCTAAGTATCTCAAAGAAAATCCACAGACTGTGGGTGCCAAGCTTCAGAATTTGGCAGTGCAGAGCCAGCAATAGAACCAAGGAAAGATGTCTGCCGCATCCCCAACGAAGTTGATAAACCAGGTCCACTCACATGCCTGACACCCTGAGTTGTCTAACTCTGGAATGGCTACTTTTCTAGCTGCTAAGAAAGTATGTGACCAAAGCAACATAAGGGACTTAAGGGACCTAGGGTGGGTTAGGTTTGGCTCAACTCACAGTGGGGAAGGCGCAGGAGTGGCTGTGTGAGGGAGCTGCTCACACTGTGTCCACAGTCAGCAAACAGGTGATGTTAGTACTCCACCCACCTCCTCCCTTTTATCCAGCACAGGGGATGCTGCAGCTCTCATTCAGAGCAAGCCTTCCCTTCTCAACCGAACCTTTCTGGAAACACTCTCTGAGAAGTTTCCAGAGCCATGCTTCCCTGACACTGACAATCCTGCATACACATAAAAGCACTTAAATAAGGTCTGGGGAGGTTTTTGGACTAGGCCAGAGTTATGCATACATGAGTAACATTGACCAGATTACCGCCTTCTCCTTTATTTCCTATGTAAAATCCTATGGGAGGGTTTTTCTGAATTTTGTTTATAAGAAAACTTGAAAGCTGCTTTATTTTTGTCCTGGAAGAATGCAGAACGCGCAGTGACAATGGAGGCTCTGATTCACTGTCAGACACTGCCATCTAGCAGGAAGCCCGCAGATGAGTTGTTACAACTTCTGGATTTTAACACACCTTTTTGGTCATCTGATGCATTGCCTTTAGCCTAGAAGCAAAAGACAGGTTTTGGTTTCTATTTTGTCTTTTCTTTTCTTTTCTTTCCTTTTCTTTTCTTTTCTAAGGCAGGGTCTGGCTACATAGCCTCAGCTGGCCTCTAAATCACCTTCGTTTGCCTTGGTTTCCAGAATGAGTGCTAGAGATACGGGCTGTTGAATAAGAAAGAATGAGAGAGAGGAAGGGAGGGATGGAGGAAGGGAGGGAGAAGGGGAGGGAGGAAGGAAGGAAGGAAGGAAGAAAGGGAAAAAAGAAGGAAGGAAGAAGGCAGGCATGAAGATGACCTCTCCCAGGTACGGTGGAGGAGAAGGTTTATTGGAGAGATAATGGAATGCATAGTAGATATGAGGGAGAACATAGCCCAAGGCAGGAAGAGCTGGGAGAGTCCAGAGGTGACATGACCAGTAGACTGAGCCAGGCCACTGGAGGAGATGGAGAAGCAGAAAAGGGAAAACCAGGAGACCGAGAGGCAAAAATGGCAGGGGTTGGGGGTGCCAAAATGATTGAGTTATAGAGGACAGAGCAGCGGAGGGAAGGACTGCTCACTAGAGAAGTTTAGGGTAGGGGGCTGGGTATGCCAGCCAGGAGGACCCAGTCACAGGTAGGGACTGAGGGATGCTGGCAGAACATGGCTGCCTACTGTTGATATGTTAATAAGTGCCTCCATTAACCCTTTCTCACAGCTTTGAGACCTAGCAGCAGTGAAGCACTACACACATCTTGGAAAGCATTTAAGAAGCAGTTCTAACCCTGAAATAGAGTACTCCGTATATTGTTAGCTGGGAAACTCGGTGTTCAAACACGAGTTGATTATTCAGTGCAGAAACCAATTCAGGCCCACCTGAGAGTATGGTGGTGCAAAAGGAAGCAAGATTCTAGTTTGTAGTATGACATCTCCAGCAAGCCCAAGACTGGTCCTGCGTGTGTGAAGAGGAGTGCACCTGCGTTTGAAGGCATTGCGGTTCTGAGCATTAGCTAGCTTTATTCCGAATTGGACCTATCCTTGCACAGCATAAGTCAGTCACAAGTCATCAATTATTCTAAATGCTGTTTCTGGATATCATATCAGTGCTTAGGAGGTAATCTATTGGAGCTGCTAGGTTAAGAAGAGGCATCTTATGTAAGATTTGCTATCAGTTAATGAATCATGGAAAAATCCCAATCAAATGTCATTTAAAAAAAAATCACAAGTTCTCTATCTTGAAATACGAAATGAGCCCTATTTTAAGTGCCCTAGGTGGGTACAAAAACTCTAAGAGACGACTTGTGTGGGGATAATCAAAGCTTGCTCTTACATAGGATCTTCCAAAGTATCTAATAAATCCACCTCCTGGAAGTCAAAACTGCTGGGCACAAGTTCTATCAACAAGTGTTTCTAAGTGTTCCTCAGCACTCAGGTGCGAGCCAGTCGAGCTGCAGTTATCAACACCGCAGGGCCTTGAGACTTTTGCCTGGGGCCTTGGGAAGGAAGCTGAGTTGCAGCCCCAGCTGTGTGCTAAATCAGACCCCTCGGGATACCGGGATACCGTCCTCCTCCCGGTTCCCCGAACCCAAGGCTCCGGGGCCACCTGCTCCCGGCTGTGTTCTCTGCAACCAGATCGGCTTGTGACCCAGTTTCTGGCTCCAGAAAACGGAGCTTAGGGTTTTTAGGATCCCACCCCCACCTCCTCCCAGCGGACTCGGGTGCTTCGCCAGGGCCCAGCAAACTGTCTCCTCTTACACTCCGCTTCTGCACAGCGCCCTAGTCTCCACCAAGCAGCAGGAGACTCACCTTAGGCATCAGGGCATCAAAACAAGTCCCCAACACTATACTTCAACCATCCTCAGGGGATGCGGGAGCGCTCTACCCACTCCCCAGACTCCTCACTTTCTAGTTACGCGCCTGAGCTCCCGCGAAGACCCGGAGGAGGCTCGATGGAACGGCAGGCGCAGCTCCCGGATCATCCCGCCGCAGTCAGCCTGCGAGATCCTGGATCCACGTTTTCGTGGATGCGGTGTTTAAAAGCTAGCGGTCCGGGCTTCAAAACCCTTTGGACGGCCCCTCACTGGTGCCTCTCAGCGCTATTGGCTCAGGAAAGCATCAGGTCCTGAAAATTCTGGAAAGTTCCCTATAAAAGCCCCTCTTGAAAGGAAGGATCCTGATGTCCTTTTTAAGTCAGCAAAGACTGTTCTCACTAGCCAGGAGGGCTGAAGCTCAAAGCCAATTCCCAATTTCGTTAAACCAATGCTCCCAGCAGGGGGCTGCTTTGGTCTTGGTGCCTTAGACTGGCACTGTCCGCTGCACGTTCCCGGTGGATGGGCTGGCTACCTTGGTGTCTAAGTCAGTCCTCACTAATGAGATTCGACCTCTCATGAAACTTTAGAGGCGCCCGGTTCCAAATACTGTCCGTGTACATATTCAAATCGTAACAGATATGTTAGCCATGGCTAGGTGAAGAAAATCAGCATCTGAGGTTGTTTTCAATTTTATATTTATTTGGTTGGTTGATTTGGGGGGGGGGGGTGAGACAGGATTTCTCGAGACAGGGCTTCGAGACAATGTAGCCCTGACTGTCCTGGACCTTGCTCTGTAGCTAGCCTCCAACTCAGAACGGCCTTGCCTCTGTTTTATATAGTATCTCACTATGTAGCCCAGGTTGGCTTTAAACTTTTTATCCTTCTATCTCAGTCTCCTGAGTGCTGGGATTAAAGGGATGCACCGCCTGGCTTGAAGTGAGCTGTTCTGATTTCTTTTAGGGTGGGATTTTTGGTTTTTGTTTGTTTGCTTGCTTATTTTTTAACAAGGCCACTGTGGCATTGACCTTGGGACAATGTGGTGCACAATGGCTAGAGAAAAGAACAACGGGAATACTGCATTTATTTGCCTGAATTAGTTACTGTATGCTGTCTCAATACCGACACAAATAAAAAGCATCATGTGTTTTCTGATCGGTAGTTCCTGAGGCTGAATGGTGGACAGTCAGGAGACGTGTGGCTGATCCTTAAGAAAACAGAATTTGTGCAGTTGAGAAATAACCTTATAATATTTGCTGTCTGCAGTGTTGGGTACTGAATCCACAGCCTTTGTGCTAAGCAGTTCACGTACCCAGGCCTAAAAATCGTGCTTTACTCCAAAGGAATCTAACATTTGAAGAGTTCTTGTTGTTGTTGTTGTTGTTGTTGTTGTTGTTGTTATTGTTATTATTGTAATAAGAAATTGGACCTCTTGTTGTGAGGCATGCCTATAATCCCAGCACTCAGGGGACTGAGATAGAAGGCTAATGAGTTCGAGGCTAGCCTGGGCTACATAGGGAGGCACTATCTAAAATATTATTTAAAGTGTACTGGTTGAATTTTGGGTTTTTGTTGTTGTTGTTATTGTTGTTTTGTCAACTAGGCACAAACCTGAGTCCGCTAGAAGGATGAACCCTACCTGAGAAGATGTCTCCATCCTATTGGCCTGTGAGCAAGTATGGGGCCGGGCGACAGTTTCTAGACTAAAGATTGATGTGGAAGGGCCCAGTGCACAGTGGGATGTGCAAAGCATGAGCAGAGAATTCTGGGAGGTACAAGAAAAGTAGCCAGCTAGAAGAGGAAGCCAGGAAGCAGCATTCTGTCGTGGCTTTTGCTTTAGATTTAGATCCTGTCTCAAATGCCAGCCCTAACTTCCCTTCCCTGTGGACTATCAACTGAAGGTGATAAACCCTTTCCTCCCTAAGCCACTTTTGCACTTGGTGTTTTATCCAAACAAGAGAAAGCAAACTAGGACAAAAAGAGAGAAAAGTGTTGTAACGAGCTGTAGAATATTCATGAAGTGTGTGCTAAAACTATCCCCTCTAGCAATTTTCCACACTGAACTTTTAAACCGTTAGATCTCAGGCAGAATTGTAACTGTGCCCAATGGTATCCTTTAACCTTACTGGGGGGAGGGAGGGGGAAAAGAGAGAACTTAGAAAAACTAGGAAAAAGCAAGTACCAAAATACATCAGGTTGTAAAATTCTAATCTCTTCCCCAGGGTCTCCCTCCGGAGGTGAGGTTAGAAGAGCCTTTATTACATGGCAGGGCTTTTCAGTTACACAAAAAGCCAGGAAGATGATAAATAAGCATGTCTTCCCTACTCCACAGCAGCTTGATGTGCCCAAGGTAACACATCACAAGTCTAGATAGAGAATTTGTTTGCTGGAAAATAAACAAGTATGAACCCAGCTTTTGTCCAGTGGGGTAGATTTAAATGAAGAGGCTGCAGAGACAGGAGGCTCACAAAGTTGTTTTGTTTGTTTGTGTTTTACATTTCACATAGTGAAAAATGCACCCAGCTTGGGTTTACAGGGACTGAAATTAAGTGCTGGAGAGACAAGGGGCGGGTGAGGGGGAGGAGTGTGGCCATCCATCTCCATTAGTCATGGGGAACATGGGCCCCAGAGTGACACCAGGCTGCTGGACCAGAAGTAACCCAGGAAGATTCAAACAGCGAGTATTTTTGGAGCCCAGTTGGGGAAGTAGCCAGACTAGCATTACAGATTTAGATGAGGGGTCATCCCCAGTAATTGTGCAGGGCCTAATAAATAAATCATAGTTTGGGTCTCATTCATTTGAAGCTAGACAGGGATAAGCATAATTTATATTATTTTATCAATTTATTTACTAGCCCAGAAGATAACTACTCACAAAGGTAATGTGTTTTTTTTTTTTCTTCCAACAGAGTCTCACTGTATACACAAACCACACTTAATGGCAGGCCCATGCTTGCAGTAAATGGCCAAAACAAACTGAATTCAATGGATTTTTTTTTCTTATATGATGGGTCATATAGGCTCGGCTCAGAGAGTGGCATGATTAGAAGATGTGGCCCTGTTGGAGTAGGTGTGTCACTGTGGGTGTGGGCTATAAGACCCTTACTCTAGCCACCAGGAAGTCAGTATTCTGCTCGCTGCCTTCAGATGAAGATGTAGAACTCTCAGCTCCTCCTGCACCATGCCTGCCTGGATGCTGCCATGCCCCCACCTTGATGATAATGGACTGAACCTCTGAATCTGTAAGCCAGCCCCAATTAAATGTCATTCTTCTAAGAGTTGCCTTGATCATGGTGTCTGTTCACAGCAGTAAAACCCTAACTAAGACACCTTACAATGCTTTTGCTTATAGATTATAGTTTCTGATTTCATTTTTATGGGATTTCTGTACAAATGACTGCATCTCCAAGTTTGCATGTTTCTTATGCTTTTTCTCTTGGCTTTTTTCCCCCCTGATTGTTTATTTTATCCTATCCTATTTTGTTTGTTTTTATTTATTATTATTATTATTATTATTATTATTATTAATGCCTGTTTGTATTTTAATGAGAGAGAGAAAGGGTGTAGATTGGGTGGGTAGGAAAGGAGGGAAGAGCTGACAGGAAATGGGAGAGGAAACCATACTCAGAATATGTTGCATGAAAAACATTTATTTTTATTTTTAATTTTAAAAAAACAAATATCAAAACAGATAGATAGATGAACAGAACATGGTGTTCACATATGATGGAATACTTTGTAGTCTCATCTTGTGGCCCAGGCTGGCCTTGAACTCACTGTGCTTCCCAAGAGGGTCTCAGACTTTAGCTCCTCTCACTTCAGCCTTAAAGTCCTGAGCTTCCAGGTGTATACTGGTCAGGCATAAGGCCAAGCTAGTATTTTATATTTTTGTAGTTTTGGTTGTATGTCTTAGTCTTTAAGAGCTGGGTTATCTCTCTAGCCCTATTACTCATATTTCAAAGGAAATGAAATTCCAATACATGGTACAAAATAGATACTTGAAAATGCAAAGAAAAGGGCTGGAGAGATGGCTCAGTGGTTACGAGCACTGACTGCTCTTCCAGAGGTCCTGAGTTCAAATCCCAGCAACCACATGGTGGCTCACAACCATCTGAAATGGGATGTGATGTCCTCTTCTGGTGTGTCTGAAGACAGCTACAGTGTACTTATATGTAATAAATAAATCTTAAAAAAAAAAAAGAAAGAAAATGCAAAGAAAAGATATTATGTAATTCTGTAAATACAAAATTCATAGGAACAAAAAGTAAAATACAGTTCCCTTGTTTGTGGAGTCAGAGGGGCCTGGGAATGTTTTGGTTAACAGAGAGTGCCACTTCGGCCTGATGAGACAATTCTGAAGGTGGACGGATGGTGGTGACTGCTGTTCAGTAATGCGTGTTTATTTAACAACGCGGCTCTGTACACTTTACCTGGGTAAAGTGATAAGCCTTCTCTATGTTTCATCACTATGAAAAATGGCTTAAAATTTAGCCCCCAATGTTCAAAGATAAACTGTGTCTTATTTGTCAGTGCCCACCACTGAATGGCAGTGATACAAAGGCCTTGCTGGAGTTCCTTTTCGTGTAGATGCATCTGTGTGTGTTT
This sequence comes from Mastomys coucha, assembly GCF_008632895.1. Lineage (NCBI taxonomy): Eukaryota > Metazoa > Chordata > Mammalia > Rodentia > Muridae > Mastomys > Mastomys coucha. The sequence goes on along the minus strand of NW_022196905.1, from coordinate 172,266,508 downwards.
CCTACAGATTTCCACAATTTAAGTTGTATTTGCCTCTGTGGCTTTGAACAGTCTTAGAGACCTGTCATCAATAAACAGGGAGCAAAAGGAAAAAGAATCTCTTCCCATGTTTCCATGCCGCAGGGCTTTCTGCCTTCCTCCTTAATGCTATGCCAGGAAGAGTCTAGCATCTGAACACCTGGACTCAGCTAATTGCAGATCATTATTTTGCTGGCATCTGAGGAAACCATCCTAATACTAGACTGTTCCAGCAATCTTGCCAGGACATAGATTTAAATAAAGAAATGGTGCTCCAGTGTCTACACGTTGTGTTCTCTGTATTTTCTATTTCTATTCTTTCCCAGCAGCCTCAGAACCTAGTGTCATAAGCGCGTCCAGGAGCCTGACTGTGCACACTAAGCAGCTCCTTCCATTCTCAGTAAATCATTTCCTACTAGAGAAGAGCCATGCTTGGCCATCTGCTAAGCCAAACTGTGTGTGGGACTGTGTTTCTAGAGTCGGTAAGTAGACGTGGGTGAGGACCTAGAGAACAAACAAATATTACTTCCCAGCAAGACCCAGGGGAAGTGGTCAGGGTCTCCTAGCAGGCTGAACCCAGTGCCCTGGAACAGATAAAACATGCCAGGCCACTCCACATTTTCAATCCCTGTCCCAGCTCTTTTGACCTTAAGTTTTTCCTAGCAGGACCCTAACTTTGGAGAAGGACACCTGCTTTGGCTTTTCCTCCCATCTTTTTCATAACCGTGACAGGATGGCTTGATTTTCAAGATGGTACCCTTGCAGGTGCGTAGGGCTGGACCTAGGGCCTCCACACATACATAGCAGCTTGATCTCTATGTGGATCCTGAACAATTGAAGCGGTGGCTATCCCAAAAGCTGTTACGTATATGTAGGATATGTTCTTCTACCTTGTCTGGCCTCAGTGGGAGAAGATGTACCTAGCCTCGCAGAGACTTGACATGCCATGGTAAGAGGATACCCTGGGGAGGCCCCACCTGCTCAGAGGAGAAGGGGAGGGGGAGGGGGAAACATTGGGAGAGGGGGTGACTGTGGGGTGGGCAGTGAGAGGGATGAAAAGTGAAGAAGTAAAACGAAGAAGGGAGATAAGAAAGAAAAAAGAAAAACAAAAAAACAGCGCTTTTCTTTGGAATTTTAGAGTCTTTATCCTTGCAGAGTGGGGTTACAAAAACATACTTTTCTTTCTTTCTGAACCCTTAAGCTCATAAGCTCTTGAAGAATGCCTCAAAAAGGCATTCTCTCTGTAGGAGAATGTGTTCAAAGCAGGAGATCAAGGATGGACGATCAAACTGCCAACTGAAGAGGACTCTTAGCCCCATTATTTCCAAACCACTCCAGAGCTGGGTTGAAGGCTGACAGCCAGGCTTGGAAAGTACTCTAAGGGAATTCAAGGCCTCTCATCTAAGATCCCTCTGTGCTAAACCTAGAAACATATCAGCAGGATATCCTCAGGGTCACTTGACTGAAGAGCGAAGCTCTTGGTAGCGTCTTCTCACCCCACCACCCACTCTCTCTCACTTAGCTTCAACTCCAAAGCAAATGTTCCTCTGGTATTGTCACCAGGATCCTTCCACTTCTCCAGTCCAGGACAGTCTAAGGTCCTTCTTAAAGACAAGGGAAAAAAATGTAATTTTCATCTTTTTTTAAAAAAAAGATTATTTTATTTTATGTATGTGAATACACTGTAGCTGTCTTCGGACACACCAGAAGAGGGCATCAAATCCCATTACAGATAGTTGTGAGCCACCATGTGGTTTCTGGGAATTGAACTCAGGACCTCTGAAAGGGCAGTCAGTGCTCTTAACCACTGAGCTATCTCTCCAGCCCAAATTCTAACAAGCCTTACTGAAATATTCATCCAGCATTAATCAGGGTGAGGGTCAGCAGGGATCTAGAACCCTGAATCAAAAGGCCAAGTGCTGTGCACTCTGCACACTGGGAAACCACACTGGGATTTGTGAATTGAAATAGGCCAAACTGCATTTGGGGGGATTGTGTTTGTTGGTTGATTGGTTTTTAACAGTTGTGGAGAACACGTTAATTATTTTAAAATACTTTACAGCAGAGCCTTTGTTTAGTGGTAAAGATCTATAAGCCCAGCTCCTCAGAAAGCTAAGTCAAGAGGAATGATGTGGGAGGCTGAAGCTAGGGTTCCCCGACTCCTGGGCATCCGGCCACCACTGGAAAACTGCACAGAGTTAGGGGCCCTCTGGCTGAGGATGATGAGCCAGGGCCAGGGGAATGCAGAACTCTGGCTTAGCTCATCCGCAAAAACCCTTTGTCTGGGAGCGCAGAGGGACTTCTATGGAAGACGTAGGCTGCTGCATTATAGGAGAGGGTCTTTTCCATGTTCCCCACCGTGGTTTCGATGGAAGAGACAGTCCTTGGTTTTAAACTGCTTACTGATTGTTCATTGTGGAAAATGGGTGTAAACCAACTCTTCAGGGTGGACCAGAGATTACATACCTTTTGCAAGAAGGAATATCCAGGAAGGTAAGCTTATTGGCTAAATCCTCAGGTCCTCTAGATACCTCATTAGCAAAGAGAACTCTGTTCTGGGCAATATGACTATAGGTCACGTTTCCTTATGTGGGAAATGCGGAGTGTGTCCCGCGCAAGGAATCTGGTGGAGAGAGGGGAGCTGCTTACTATCTCAGGTGGGTGCCTGGGTGCTGGGGGACGCTGAACCCACTCAACCTATCAAGTTTCCTGGCAAGCTCCACTGTCCCAAAGGAGTTCCTGTTTCATCATCAAAAGATTTTTTAATAATGAAATAATCCTAAGTGCTATTTTCTGTGGATCTCTGAGGTTTCTGAAGACTCTATATCTATTTACCGAATATCTGAATTGTCAAACATTGTTTATTTTTAGCTATTTACAATCTGAATAGCCTTGAAAACATTTTTATTGGAATTAACTAAGCTAGTATCTAATATGACCATGAGTTTGACTATCTGACCATTAATTTGCATTACTAATTATTTTAAACAGTTTGTAATAGCAACCATTAAAAGGACTGGTGGCAACTTATAAAAGAAAACATTTAATTTGAGACTTGTGGTTTCTCCAGGATTATATAGACTTCATAACCATAATGGTAGAGAAATGGCAGCCATGATTCCGGAACCATAGCTGTGAACTTTACATCTGATCCACAAGCGTGAGACAGAGAGCAAGTTAACTGGGAATGATGTGGGCTGTTGAAACATCAAAGCCCAATGCCAGGAACAAACCTCTTCTGACAAGGCCATGCATCCTAGTCCTTCTCAAACAATTCCAACTTGAGATCAAGCATTCAAGTATATGAGCCTATGGGGGCCATTCTTGTTCAAACCACTACACCTGCTCTAACCCTTTACAATTTATAATTGCTTTAGTCTTCTATGTGACCTAATGCACCCTAGGGTTGGGGGAGCACATCTATGGTAATGATTCTACAGGGCTGATTGATTAGAACTTCATGAAAAGCTAAGACAGTCACAAAACAGCATCCAAAGCTTGTAACAGAGGTTCCCTTGCTTCTCTGTAACCCGCTACTTAACGTTTCTACCAATGAATCTGAACAATGCCTTGTCTTACAACAACTTTTGTTGTTCTATAGCTGTAAAAACTTTGTGAGATCATTTTCACTTTGAAACACATCATTTAGGACAACCAGGATTATAGTTCCTGTCCCCGGTCAGTCAACAGGAAGGAAACAACTCAGCACGAGGGGAAAGCTCTGTTCTGTGTCATTTAGAACCACAGTAACATCACACATGATGTTTTCATTACCAGGTATCAGGTCCAAAGGAAACTCCACTCCCCGAAATTCTGGGGCTGGTTCCCCCTCTACCAAAGGACCCATTTCTTCCTCACTTTCAGAAGGGACTAAAGGCTATATGTGGTGCCTACTGGCACAGCAAAACACATGCTAGTTCCCAGGCTCATTCGGTACCTGTGGCTCTTCTCGCCTCACCCCATACTCTAAGCTTCTCCAGCTTCTCACTCCCGTATAACTCTGGTATTTGGGCTGTGTCTTCTTGGTCCCTTCTCCCTTGCCCCTCTCTCTTGATCTCTTCCTCTCTTGCTCTCCTGCTCCTCTCACGGCCTAATGCTATCTGCTGTCTATGCTCAATTTGTCACTTTCTCTCTGTGTTCTGGACTCTTCCAGATGCCTCTGGCTGTATTATCGCTCATATGTACAGAGTAAAGCCTTCCCCTCAGTCATCCCTTGGAGTGGTTATGTCTTCGGTTTATACGCCAGGCACATGTTAAGGCATTCCCAAGTGTTATGCATAGCGTTCTCCACAGATTCCAAAACTTCTGTTATCATTTGGAAAGCTTTTAAAACCCATTCTTGTAGGTTTTCAAAGTGTCTCTTGGTTTTTCTTTATCAGAACTTGTCATATGATTTCTCCTTCATTCCTACGGAATATTTTACCTGGATGTATGTTTCTAAGTGAAGTTTCCACCAGCACTTTAAAAAAATACTATACTACTTCCCTTTGGCAATAGGATGTCTGATGGAAATCTTCTCCCATTTGATTTCATTTTCTCTGTAGCTAAGGTGCCACTTTCTCTGATATTTCCTTTTTTTTTTTTTTTAACTCCAGTTTTTATTTCTTCAGTTAGGGTGGCCTTAGTGTAGCTTTCTGTGAGTTTTGTCATGTAAGTGACCTATTGTCCCATCAATAGTGTAGTGATAGTCTATCTGATGCAATGCAAATTCTAATGTGTCTGCTTTCCCTCATGTGGGTGGAAATGTTCCTGGCTCTCTATTCTGTCCCATTATTTTCTCAATGTAACCTGGTTCTACTACACACTGCTGTGTGAAGTTCCTAATCTTGTCAGGGAATTGTATCCCTTTATTTGGCCTCTTTGGACCTCACAGTTAGGTGCTTTGTAGAAGGATTCCTTTCTCATTGAAGGCAGTGGATGCCACCACCTTTTAAAATTATTCACAGCTCAGATGGTGAGAAGGCTCAGCAGTTAAGAGCACTGACTGCTCGCCCATACGTCCTGAGTTCAATTCTCAGCAACCACATGGTGGCTCACAACCATCTATAATGAGATCTGATGCCCTCTTCTGGTGTGTCTGAAGATAGCTACAGTGTATTCATATACATAAAATAAATAAATAAGTAAATCTTTAAAAAAAATTATTCACAGCTCAATGTTGGGGCTCACATTTGTAATCTCAGTGGAGAGTGTGGGGAGGCAGGAGGATTGCTCGGAGGTTTGAGGCCAGCCTGGGCCTATACAGTGAGTTGCAGGCCAGCCTGTGTTACAGTGACACCCTGTCTCAAAAAACAAATAGACAGCCAGATATAACTCAAGACAGGGCTACAGGTGGCCCTCAACGGTAGAACCTTGCCTAGCATGATTAAGGCACTGGGTTCCCTACCACACACAAAGACCAACAGCACTGTTGGCTGCACCCACACTCAGTTTGAGAGCTGTGAGGGAAGCAATACCATGCTTCCATATTGTTATTGTTTCAATGGAGAGGCCATCTAGCCACTAGGGTTTTTTAAAAGACCCCAGACGTTTACCGCAAAGGTCAAGTACAAGGCTGCATATACTTTGGGTTTGGGTTCCTCCTGATCTTTCCTCTTGCTCTCCGTTCTCTAGCCCATACTTTTCCCTTGTCTGTCTTTACTCCAAGCATCTCCTTAACTGTAGGGCTCTCCACTTGTTTTTTATCCTTTCTCAAAAGCATACACACACACACATACCCCTATGCCATGACTTATTACCATCACCTCATTGAGATTCTCTATCTGGTTATTACTTCTACAGAGTTCTCCCAATAAATCTTCTAAAAGAGCCTGTCTCCACTAACTTACTTTGTGTTCTGCTCATCCTTATCACCGTCGCCAGCATCGGGATGTGGCCTCCTACATACAATACTCAAGTTACTCTCAAACTTCCAAACAAACCTCCCCACTAGCTGAGAGTGTTATATACGGTTCACGCTGCTTCGTTGCTTTTACACTTAGCAGTACTTAAACATTATATTATATGGTATATGGTACAATTCTTTGAAGCCCATTACTAAGTAAGGACCTTGAGAGTGTAGAATATTTTCTGTCTTCATTGCTCTATCTCTAGACCCCAGACTGCATTTGGCACATGCCAATTGCTTCAAAATCACTTGAACTACTTAATGGCTTTCAGAAGGGAGAACTGGGGAAGCAAACTTCATTTTATTATCACTCCTGATAATCTTTTTTTTTTTTTTTTAAGTTTTTCGAGACAGGGTTTCTCTGTACAGCCTTGGCTGTCCCTGTAGACCAGGCTGGCTCGAATTTAGAAATCTGCCTGCTTCTGCCTCCCAAGTGCTGGGATTAAAGGTGTGTGCCACCACTGCCCGGCCCTGATGATTTTTTTTTTTTTTTTTTAAGACAGGATTTCTCTGTGTAGCCCTGGCGGCTGTCCTGGAACTCACTCTGTAGACCAGGCTGGCCTCTAACTCAGAAATCCGCCTGACTCTGCCTCCCAAGTGCTGGGATTAAAGGCGTGTGCCACCACCACCCAACCCTGATGATCTTTTAAAAGCACTTTTCTCAGGCCTGGATAATGGCTCAGGAAATAGTGTGAGGCTGGTAGCCTGAGTTTGATCCCTATAGAAGGGGCAAGGCAGGGACAGGAGAATCTGTCCGTTTTAGGGTCAGATGCATACACGTTTTTTTCGTTCGTTATTTGTTGTTGTTTCACTATAATGACACTATAGTGTGTATTTCAAAATGGGAATGGAGATGGCTGCTAGAAGTTCCCGCGGGCTGGTTGGTAAAGGAGCTGACAGCTTCGGGCTTTACGGCTCGGGGCCACAGCCCAGAAATAGGCCGGCAATTAGCATTAAATGCCCGCGCGTGCACAGCGGGGCCTCGGGGGCGCGCCTTGGGTTGGAGAGGACGAAGAAGCCCCGCTCTTCAGCGGTTTGGAGCGCGTCCACAGAAGTAGCCATACAGAGACGTAGCGAGCAGAGCTACACGCCATCTGCGCCCTTAGGGCAAGAGATGTCCGAGGCGAGCACGCCGCTAATCAGGAGAGCGCTAGAACGCATGCGCGCACGCTCATTGCGCCCGGAGACCGCACGGGCTTCTGGGAAATTGAGACTGACTTTCTCGCGATGGGTTAGTGGCTCCCGGAAGAAGCGTGGCTGCTTCCCTGGTACTACCCAGCGCGGCGAGCTGAGCCGCCGGCACCATGCAGTCGGACGACGTGAGTTCCCTCCTCTTGCTCTAGCGCCCCGGGGTTTGTGCGGCATTTCGCTCTTTTAGGACTCAGACCCGCATGCTCAGCTGGCCCATTTGTCTCCGGTTTTCTCGGATTGCGAGACTTCCAGAGTCCCGATTTCCGACCGTAGGTTCCCTCGCGACACCCCGGCCTCGCTGCACCGGAGCGGCTTCCTTAGTCCCTGATGCTTAGCCGTGAAGCCCCTGGGCCAGTTGCCATCTGAACGGCAGTTGTCCCGGGACTGGCCAGGCGGGAGAGATGCGATGTTTAAAATTCTTGTTTAGAGAACTCATCCATGAGCGTTACTTTTCCTTTTCCAGCGTTACGCTTTACGCTTTTCTTTATCTTGCTCTACTGTCTGCCCGAGTCATAATTTCGGAAGTAAGACTACGTTCGTCTGTTTACAGGAGTACATAGCAAGTATCTGACTGGTTAGGCACTGTGGTAATTGGTTGTTAACCAGTCTGACAAAAGAACAAAAACAAAAAAAAAACCCTCTGCTGGCATGAGCACTCTGGGGATGGAGAATAAATAAACGAAGCGTTTGCAGTGGTAAACGGTACTATGAAAGAGGAGTCATGGAGAAAGAGAGCGGTAAGGAGAGACAATGGCAGATAGACCCGTCACATTGGAGTAAAGACCCCAGAATTGGGACTGAGACAGCCACAGAAGAAGGGTAGGAATAGTAAAGGTATAAAGATGGGAGATAGGGAAGGAGGAATATAGAGGGCACTGATAGGTCTTGATACAGGAATCCAAAAGATGAAAGGGATGCTGAATTTGATATGCTTGCCCGGGCAAGGTCACCCGGAATCTTGAAGGAAATGATTTTAGGTCTTTTTTAGTGGGAACTGGGGAGAATGTTGTATTTTTTAGAAGAGCGTGGAACTTAGGGTATATTTACCACTGGGATCCTTTGAGAGATGGTAAGTGGGCAACTGGATGCATAGACAAATCTGGTGCCCAGGTCTGACCAAATGATATGTAAAAGCCACAAAGCTGAATGATATACCCACTTCACTTCTTGTTTCCTACACCCCCATACTCCTTTTAAATCCCCAATGTGTGTTTTATTCTTTGACCCTTCGTTTTTTTCTCCTTTAACTGCCCTAGTGTCTTTCTCAGCTCTTTAGTGCAGTTCATCTACAGACCTTTATGCTCACACACACCCATATGAGGCTCTTAGTGACTGCAACTTGGTGTAGCACTTATATATTTTCCACCTCCTTAGGTACCGGGTGGTAAGAACCGTACCTTCATCCAGCAAACACCGAGTGTTTGTGATGTCAGGGCGTGGAGATGGCAGTGCCTTTACTTTAGAATGCAGAACACATTAGTGAGATGTAAATGTGATAGGGCTCATTTTGTTAACACTATACATAAGGCATACTGCAGATGCTAGAATGTATGTTTGTATTGAAAAGAATTCCAAAGAAAATAGTTACCAACTATTAATGAACTGAGTAATGGGGTATGGTTATAATATCTGCATTTGGGTGGGGTTTTTGCTTTTGTTTACAAGAATATATGAGTACATGATACGGTGTAAAGAGAGCAAAGATAGCTGCTCCTTTTCATTCCCTAAAGAGTTTCCTCATGGAGGCATGGCAGCAGTGTGCTCTGACATGGTCCTTGTCATCTTTTGTGTTTGTGTTTTGGTGGTGGCGGTGCTGGAGACTACAGTGAGGGCTTTGTACATGCTGGGCAAGGATTCAGCCATGGACTCCAGCTGCAAGCCAGAGAGCACTGCCTCTTTTTATATTAAACAGCATCTTTGGGGCCAGAGCAAAAGGGCTTTCATTCTATCTTGCAGGTTATCTGGAATACACTAGGAAACAAGCAATTTTGTTCTTTCAAAATAAGGTAAGTATATTGCAGTCTAAACTAAAATGTATTTAGTTGTCTCCTTGGTTGTATTAGTTGTCCCCTTGGTTGTAAACATTTCTTTCCTTGCACCCTAGAACCAAGACTCAGGGTTTCTGCAGAAATGAATACAGTCTGACTGGTCTGTGCAATCGGTCGTCCTGTCCCCTGGCAAATAGTCAGTATGCTACCATTAAAGAAGAGAAAGGTACGGAAACTAGACAACAATTTATAAGCGGATGTCCCTAGTCTCTTTGCAAATAATAATAAAGCTGTTTAACTTCTCTCCAGGACAGTGCTACCTGTACATGAAGGTTATAGAACGAGCAGCTTTCCCTCGGCGTCTCTGGGAACGGGTAAGACTCAGTGAGAAAACTGGAGTGGCCATCAAAAGCAAAGTTGCCACATAGGCCATCTCCAGACTTCAAAGCCACCCTCTCTGATACCGGGGCGGACAGTGAAGACCTAACTTGATTTGCCCCTTCCCCATCACATTCCTCGTCTGTTCCACAGGTCCGGCTTAGTAAAAACTATGAGAAAGCACTGGAACAAATAGATGAAAATTTGATTTACTGGCCCCGCTTTATCCGACACAAATGTAAGCAGAGGTTTACCAAGATAACCCAGTACCTGATTCGGATCAGAAAACTTACACTGAAGCGACGGTAAGGCCGGCTTATTCTTTGTTCACAGTCTATTATTGTCTCTGGCCCATGCCACAAACCATGTTTTCCTCCTAAATTCAGCTGTGACTAATCTTTGGTGATATGCTAAAAAAAACTTTGGATTAAAGGCATGTCCAGTGGTCCTGCAGGATTTTAAAACAGAATATGTGATAACCCTGCCTATCTGGAAATTCTGTGTGGTTCCCTGAGAAAAGTAAAATTAAAGATTTAAAATGTGATTAACAGGAGTGTGAACTACACACACTGGCCTAATAGAATACCTTTTTTTAGTTTTTTTGAGTTTTTTTTTTTAAGATTTATTTATTTTATGTGTACACGGTTGCTGTCTTCAGACACACCAGAAGAGGGCATCAGATCCCATTACAGATGGTTGTGAGCCATCATGTGGTTGCTGGGAATTGAACTCGACCTCTGGAAGAACAGTCAGCACTCTCAACCACTGAGCCATCTCTAGAATCAGTCCTAGAACACCTTCTTCTTTTTTTTTTTTTTTTGGTTTTTTGGTTTTTCAAGACAGGGTTTCTCTGTGTAGCCCTGGCTGTCCTGGAACTCACTCTGTAGACCAAGCTGGCCTCAAACTCAGAAATCCACCTGCCTCTGCCTCCCAAGTGCTGGAATTAAAGGTGTGCGGCACTAATCACCCGGCCCAAGAACACCTTCTTAAGGAGTGTAAGGATGAAGGCTTTTTTTATTGAGACTAGAAGAGAATGTTAAAGATCATGTGAGTCTTTTTCAGAAAATTCATTTTTCTTTGTTCATTGAAGCATTGATCTTACTGTAGTGAACCTAAAGAAAACAGAAATGCCCATGTTAAAATACATGGCAAGGGGACTAGAGGGATGGCCCAGTGGTTAAGAGCATTAGCTGCTCTTCTAGAGGTTCCTGAGTTCAGTTCCCAGCAACCACCACAGATTACGGCTCACAACTATCTGCAACTGGGCTCTGATGCCCTACATAAAATAAAGAAGTCTTAAAAAAAAGTACATGTCAAAATATCTGACTAGGTACAGGGTTAAGACAACAATTCACCTTGTAGTCAGGCTGGCCTAGAACTTACTATGAAGTAGCTTTCAACTCAGTGATCCCTCTGCCTCACCCTTCATGCTGAGTTACTGATGTGAGCTGCCACGTAGGCTGTAGAAAAGTGTGTGTGTGCCGGGCCCATGTTCAGTCACTGAGCTATACCAGCGGTCTGAAGATCTGGGATCTTATATGCTATATGGATCTGAGCTGCAAAAAGTCAATTCTAATTCTTTTATCTTTAAAATGAACTTGAATTTTCTCATGACATATTTGATTTCTGCTAGGAAGAAACTTGTTCCTTTGAGTAAGAAGGTTGAACGAAGGGAAAAACGAAGAGAGGTAATATACTGTTCTGATGTTTACATGGCTTCTATATTGTCGTGTAAGAAAGTGGTTTCTTGCATGAGACTCATAATGAGTCACTAATGGAGCAGTTGGCCTCTTTGTATCTTCAGATTTTTAAGATTTTCACTAAAGGCTGAAAATAGGTCCTCTAGGGTGTTTGGGTATAATAAAGAGTATCATAGATAACTCTATCTAAAAGTCTTCAAGTCAAAACATTTCATAATTTAGATTTTTGACATTGCCTCTCTCATACTTATATTACCTTCAGCAGAGTTTAGACAATATGTTTAGCTTTATGGCTAATTTAGTTATTTAGAAAATCAAAGGATTTGATTGTGAGATTGCTTATATTTGTTTTTAACAAAACAAGAAACTGGATACATCAACACTGATGTCAGATGAAGCTGCTCTGAAGTAACCTGGGTGGTTTGGTCCCTAAAGGATGGTGATGGTCACTAAAGGTGGTAACGTGCATGAAGAAGGCCTGCTCTTTCAGCTTTGCCCAGAGCATGGTCTGTTAGGCCATTTCACTGATAGTGACAGTTGAGTTGAGCTGAGCTTCACTGGTCATTGGGACCTACACTTGGGAGTCAGCTCTTCCCAACAAGTCCATGTCCATTCATTCTGATCAGTTGCTTTTTCTCTCCCTTTCATCAATCAGCATTTGCCCCGCTTTGTCCTTTTAAGAACACCTTCCATAATCTTTGCTACTTTTATTCTCACTAATCACATGGCACTTTCTATCTCAGATTTACTATTTCATTGGTGTCCAAGAGAGCATCTTGCTATGTAACCAAAACTGACTGAGATCACCACACAGAGCTTATGTGACTGGATACTCCAATCACTGGCAATTTTTTTTTTTCGAGACAGGGTTTCTCTGGAACTCACTCTGTAGACCAGGCTGGCCTTGAACCCAGAAATCCACCTGCCTCTACCTCCCAAGTGCTGGGATTAAAGGCGTGCGCCACCACCGCCCAGCTATGTATTTCTTACTGTGTATGCAGTGCACACATGCATGACATAGCAAATCAGGGGACAGCCTTGGGTGACAGTCGTCAGGTCCCTTCTACTTTTTGTTTGAGAGATCTTATATTGGCCTGAACTCTGTAGGCCAGGATCTTTTCCACAAGCTTGCAGGGATCCACCTAGCTCTGCTGCCTCTCTTGCTATTGGCCGATTACAGGTGTGTGCCAGCCATCATGTCTGCTTTTCTCCATGAGCTGTGGTCCTCACACTTGCACGTCAGGCATTTCACCCACGGAGCCATCTCCCTTGGCCCATCTGACATTCTTAAATGTATGTAAGCAGATATGTGTGCTGTAGCTGTCAATGGTTTGTTAGAAATTCAGAGTGCTATTCCTAAAGTCGTAAGAATTATTTTCATCTCATTTATATGATACATTTATGCAAATTATAGAAGGGAACTTCTCATTAAACTTCTTTCTCAAGAGGCTTTGAGAAAGGAGAAGTGTATCTGTCTAGAAAGGCAAAGGCCTCACTAGTACATAAGCACATCATACCATTATTAAAAATAGGTGATTCTATGTGCAGGCTGGGAAGTGAGCCCAGATGGAGTAACAGCTTGGTCTTTTCTTGTAGGAAAAAGCATTGATAGCTGCCCAGCTGGACAATGCTATTGAGAAGGAATTGCTGGAGAGACTGAAACAAGATACGGTGAGAAAGCTAGTAGTACTGGCACAAGTGTTTACTTAGGTAGTAGTACCTGCTGGGAAATACAAAACATGCAGTGTTTTTAAACAGATCGCAGATAGTCTTCCCACCCCAGTTTGTCCACAGAATGAAGCAAGTCTGTGTAGGCCTGTCTTTCTGATGAGAATTACCCCTTGGCCGTTATCTTTGGTTGATATTTCCAAGCTTAACAGGTCTGTATAAAAGCATCATAACAGTTGTCGGTTCTGGCTTTCTAGGTTTTGTTTTCCCCATCCATGCACAGCCTCCAGGGACAGAGCTGACTCAGAGCAGCAAGGGGATAAAAAGACAGGCAGAAAGCTGCACTTAGATAGACTTGGAAGAGAAAGCTGAGTCTGTCCGATGCTTGGCAGCATTGATAATACAGAGCTGTCAATTCAGGGAGGCAGGCTACTGCACACAGCTCAACAAGGGAATGGCTTATTGTAGATAAATATGGAAGCAGGTTTGTGGTTACTGCCAGATTAAGGAGACAGGTTTAGCTAATCTCGGTAGCAGTATCTCCAGGGGGATACTTCAGACCCTAAGTACTGGGGGGGCTGAACTAGGACACATTTTCTGCATACCTTGTCAACGTTTGCACTAGGACCAGAGGGTGGCCTTGCCATCCCTTCAGAGGAGGCTTTGTGGTTTGGAGTCTGAGGCTCTGGGGTCCTTGAAATAAAGTCACTCAGCACCGTACTCATTTTGGAACCTCCCCGGCTCCCTATAGTTTATCTTGTTTTGAGACCACATCTAATGATATCCCAGGCTAGCCTCAGATTCACTATGTAGCAAAAGATCAGCTTGAATTCTTGGTCCTTCTGCCTCCAAATGTGCTGGATTATAAGTGTCTGTCACCATGTGTGGTATATATGATGTTGCGGTTGGACCTGAGAATTCACATGTGCTGAGCTCCACCCCAGTCTCAATGCCTAGAGCTTTTGCTTCTGGTATTTCTCTAATCTTTTAAGGTTTGTTTTTTTTTTTTTTTTTAAATCTCTTTTAAAAAGTCACTATTGCTTCTCAGCTTAGATTGTTAATGTCAAAAACACTCTGTACCTAGGCTGGAAAACTGTATAGAAATACATATAGTTCATCACTGTTGATAAATAGTATGGTTGTAGAGCAGAGGAACTTGCTAAGTTGCTATAGTCCTAAGCATAGTTAAAGGTGGTCTGTGTTTGTTCTTCAGTATGGCGACATCTACAACTTCCCCATCCATGCCTTCGACAAGGCCCTGGAGAAACAGGAAGCAGGAAGTGACTCTGAGGATGAGGAGGAAGATGAGGAAGATGAGGAAGAGGTGAGTATGGTTTGCCTTGTTTTGAAACGCAGTGACCTGCAGGACAACACACTCAGAGGCGACATTATTCCCATCACCTTTTGTACCTTGTGATTAATTTTGGTTTAGCAGGGCTCAGCCAACAAATTCTGTGTTGACTTTTACATACATCCTTAATTTTTCCTTTTAATTTGTAAGTGTTACCAGGCAGTGGTGGCACATGCCTTTAATCCCAGCACTTGGGAGGCAGAGGCAGGTGGATTTCTGAGTTTGAGGCCAGCCTGGTCTACAGAGTGAGTTCCAGGACAGCCAGGGCTACACAGAGAAACCGTGTCTCAAATTGTAGGTGTTAAATAACTTTGAGAGTAATAGGTTTTGGTGGCTATGTGTGTAGACCGATTCACTTTATGGAAAGAGGTAAAAACGATGTTGAAACTAGATCTTCATTGTCTTTTTTTCTAATCCAGTAACTGTTTCCTTCTAGGATGGGAAAAGAGAGTTTGTAGAAGATGATGAGGTAGAAGAGAGTGACCTGAGTGACTTTGAGGTGAGCTCTGTGGGACAAAGAATGGCTTGTGGGGGAAGGGAAGACAGGAGCAGATGAACAAATGCATGGTTTGTTGTGAACCCTGTACAGTGAAGGGCATTGGAGAAATCTGACTCTCTGTTTTGACATACTAGGATATGGATAAACTGAATACTGACAGTGAGGAAGACAAGGATGATGAATCTTCCAATGAAGAAGAGGCTCATAAGGCCAAACACAAAGGCAAAGCACCCTTGAAAGGACCTTTGAAGAAGAAGCGGGCCTATGTGGAAATAGAGTATGAACAGGAGACGGAGCCCGTGGCCAAAGTCAAAACCACATGAGTTCCCTTCACACTTTTATCCTGAAACAGTCAACACTGGCAGCTGTGTGTGTTCTCTTGTGTTCTATTTCCTAAAGTATTTATACTGTTAATATTTACATCACTTCAGTGGAGCAGAAATCTGGAGTGAAATAGGAAAGAGCCTTGAGTTGTAATGGAGTATTTTTATAACACATGTGCTGTGACAGCTTGAGCCCATGGGACCTAACAGATGAGTTCCTGGAGCTGGAATGTCACTGGCTGTAAATATTTCTAAATTACTTAGAAATGTCAGTATTTCATTTTATTTTTACATGGACAAGTTAGAGGACATAAAAATCTCAACTTACAATATTTTAATATAAAAATAGATTTTTTAACCCCCAAAACTCCATCCGTCTGATCTGGGATAAGAAGAGCAGCCTTTCCTTCTGGTTAGTCATCTTGAATGTCATCGCTTGGAGAATCTGCAGAGCCCTGCTGCACCTTCCTGATGCAGCTCACCACTGTGCTGTCTTTACAGGATAGCGAAATTTTAGCCAGAAGACCCTGAAACAGAGCAAACAGGCATTGATTCCCTGCAGCCTTTACTCTTTTGTCACATACTCAAAAGAGGAGAGACTGCCTCCATCAGAACAGGTGTTACATGGAACTGTCCCATGCTTGTAAGTAAGGCTGGTCGGAAGAACCTCATTCATTCTAGCCAAAACAAGTTTAGTTGGACCTTCTGCTGGCAAACTGTCTAATACAAGGGCTGCAGTGCAATGGCCGAATAAACTGAAAAACAGCAAGCCATGTCCTAGCTCTACATATTTCGGGGTGTGGATTGTGCTCCTTTAAACTGGAAACTTCTATTTGTGGTAAAAATGAGAAATTAGTATTTGATTTACATGTAAATACACATAGATACCACAGACTTTGGTCTTGAGAATTTTGTGGAATATGAAACCAAAGGAAGAATTTCCTACTAGTTAAGTATATGGAAATGAGAGATAGCTCAGTGGGATGAGCATGGGGACCTGAGTTCAATCCCAGGTTTAAACCTTGTGTCATCAGTGAAAAGCCTAGACTGGTAATCTCAGCAGAAGGGAGGACCAGCCAGCCATGCCTGCGTGAAGAGTTCCATGCCTGTGAAAGATCCTGTCCAAAGGGAAAACTGCTTGAGGAATAGCACCCACATTGGCCTTTACCTGTACAAGCGCACAAGAATACGAACACACTTCTAGGAAGTGCCCTTCCCACCATAGGGACATTCTGGTATCTCGATTATAATACTCCTTGGTAGCCTATAGCTTCATTATTTCTTTGGGCTTTATTAGTACTGGTTTTAATTCAGTCTACAACAGAATATGCTAACATAATAGGTGTCATGTCAACCTTAGAACTAATTTTATAAAATCTTTATGGCTTTTGCTTGTTTTCTTGTTCTGAATGCCAGTAACATCTGATCCTCTTTGCTCTAAGTAGTTACATAACATTGAAAGAGCTCAGCCTTCACACCAGAACTTGAGAGCGCTGAGACCTAACACGTTCTAAGCTCACGGCCAACTTAGTTGGGCATACAAGAAGTAAATTACAATCGATCGCTGGCATTACCTAGGACAGTAAGGCCAGTTGACACAGTTGCAGGTGTTTGCCTTACCTTCACCCGACCCTGAGAACAGTGGTCCAGGAGGATCAGGCAGTCTGTGGCTTCCTGCAGCACCGCACTCTTAGCGGCCTCGGTTGTGGGGATTGTATCCCTCGATACATCACATAGCAGTTTCAGGAGAGCCTTCAGTAAGACCACAACTCTGCAGGGAATTCTGGAATTGAGAAGAAAAACTTCATATTCCAAACTAGAATGTTAAACTTGGGCAAGACTTGGTCCAGGCATGGGAAACTGAAGTCAAATGTTTGCCTCAAAGTTCTTGTTATTTCTACAGCACTGCCTGTATACACACATTGGGATGTTCAAGAATACTTGAGCAATGGAAGCAGAAACAGGTTGGTCTCTGCCAGTTTCAGAGCAGCCAGGGCTACAGTGAGACCCTATCAACAACCAACGAAAACTGAAAACCTGTGTTTCCTGCCAAAGCTTGATTCCCCAGCATGAGCTGAGAACAAGGAGGTCAAGATGTCTCTCTCTCTCTCTCTTTTTTTTTTTTTTTTTTGGTGTTTTCGAGACAGGGTTTCTCTGTATAGCCCTGGCTATCCTGGAACTCACTCTGTAGACCAGGTTGGCCTCGAACTCAGAAACCCACCTGCCTCTGCCTCCCAAGTGCTGGGATTAAAGGCGTGCGCCACCACCGCCCGGCCAAGATCTCTCTTGTTCAAGCCCCCAGCCCCCAACTTTTTTTATCAGAGACAGGAGATAGCCTGCAGTCATAGAACTTAAAACCTGGACTTTTGTGAGTGGATATGCTTATAATCCCAGCAGGCAGGACACAAAGGCAGGAGGATCTAGAACTTGAGCTTTACTACAGAGCAAAAGCTTGCCTTAAAAAGAGAAATAAGGATGATTTAAGTGTCAACTCAGTCTCAGGCTCCTTGCTTTTTAAGTCTAGCTTATTCTAAGTGTTAATCTTTTTGATGAAATGGACACAGTATTCATTTATTACATGACGTTCTGACTGTACGTCATGCCATTAGGTCATAAGCTTTAACTTTAAATTTTATAACCGAAAACATTAATGAAAGGTGGAAAATAACATGTACTGTGGGAAAATATAAACAAACCATATTTCTGGCTAGAACTGACAAGCAAAAACATTTCCATCTTTCCTCTCAAAATTGTTCAGTGTTTGTCTATGGCCTGTATTTCTCTAACCATTTATTACAGTCTGCTGCATTTACCACTTCCTACACCCTGCCTTAACCTCCCTATATGTCCTTTAGATATCTTTACCCTATGAAGGCCCGATAGAAAATTAGCTTCATTCAGTTTCACTCACATATCTATCCATTCTCTGAATACTTATGTACCTAAGTAGAGGTACTAAGTACTTCAGGGATACATAACAGATGTTGTCTATCCTCCTGTAGTTTAGTGGGGGACAAAGATAACAGGTAAAGAAATGCACTTTTTCTAGGGGTTAGAGAGATGGCTCAGCGTTTAAAAGCACTGACTGCTCTTCTGAAGGTCCTGAGTTCAAATCCCAGCAACCACATGGTGGCTCACAACCATCCATAACAAGATCTGACGGATCTCATTCTCTTCTGGAGTGTCTGAAGACAGCTACAGTGTACTCACATGTAATAGATTTTTTAAAAAAGCAATATAGTTAAAAGTGACTCAGATTGTCAACTGGGGCAAGTTTTTTGATGCCTGGTCTATTTGTAAGAAAGAGAATATACTCCAAAACAGACTGTTGGGGTTCTGGCTTTTCTGGCTAACCTTTCTATTTCCTGCAAGAGAGCTGTTAAGTGAACAGACAGTTGAGGTTCTAGTTTGCTCCTGACACCTTCAAGCCACATACGAATGTGTTCTAAATGAGCATATCCTAAGTTAGCATCTAATCACTGCCCTAGCAAATGTTGAATGACTGTCCTGAGGCAATCCATTCCCAATTAGACTGAAGAGCTCTAAGATGAACACAGTTAAACATGCTTCCTGACGCACTTCTGTTTGTTTTGTTTTTTGAGACAGGGTTTCTATGTGTAGCCTTGGCTGTCCTGGAACTCAGTCTGTAGACCAGGCTGGCCTCGAACTCAGACACCCCTTACCTTTGCCTCTCAAGTGCTGGGATCAAAGGCGTGCGCCACCACTGCCCGGCCATTACTGACATACTTCTAAGTTGCCTTTCTAGGAAGGAGCAGTTAAGGATCAAACCTATACTCCTGTACATACTAGGCAAGTGCTTTCTCACATGACTATAGCATCGGCCCTAATTCTCCTTTAGTATTTGGATAGAAATTATAATTACACTCTGGAAAGACAGCCTATCTGCGTAGCATGTTGAATGAGAATGGACGCCATAGGCTCATATTTTAGTACCTGGTCCTCAGATGATGGAACTGGAGGTGTGACACTAGGGGTGAGCATTGAGGTTTTAACTGCCATTCCCAGTTCTCTGTTCATTCTCTATGTCTCAAGATGTGAACTCTTAGCTTCTGCCCCATAGCCATACCTGCTTGTCTGCTGCCATGATGGTCATGGACTCGAACCCTCTGGATCTGTAAGCCCAAACCCAACGTTCTTCTGTAAATTGACTTCATCATCATGTCTTACCACAGCAAAAGAAAATCTGCACCGGGTGGTGGTGGCTCATGCCTTTGATCCCAGCACTTGGGAGGCAGAGGCGGGCAGATTTCTGAGTTCAAGGCCAGCCTGGTCTACAGAGTGAGTTCCAGGACAGCCATTGCTACACAGAGAAACCCTGTCTCGAAAAACCAAAAAAAAAAAAAAAAGAAGAAAAAATCTGCAACTTACATGACCATAAATTTGTTTTTTTGTGATTTTCTTCCTTCCTCTTCCACCGTCTGTCTGTCTAGCGTTCTCTCTCTTGCTCTCTCCCTCTCCCTCTCCCTCTCCCTCTCTCTGTCTCCTTGAGGACAGGGTCTATGTAGCCCTGGATGGCCTGAAACTCACTAGATAGATAAAGCTGATGTCAATCTGCCTCCTGAGTGTTGGAATTAAATGGTTGTAACACAATGCCCAGCCTTGGAACTTTTAAGAAAGAAATGATTTAATTGTGACAGAGCCTAGAACTACTGTAAGCAATGAAAGGGGCTTACTACATACAAACATCTGGAGTAGCTGTGTGTCCTAGAAATGAAGAAAGGGAAAAGGATTCAGATACATTGCATGTCCTGAATATTTTTATCTGGGCAAGTTCTGAGGAGAACATTAGCTGAAGCATGCCCTTTAGCACATCTGTCAGCTTGGATACTATACCTGGGCCAAGTATACTGCATGACAAGTTTCAGGGTTTCCAGTATCTTCAACCTAGTTTCATCTTCTGGTTCATCATAAACTTCCAGATAACCAAGGATAACTCGCTCCAGCCTCTTCAAGTGCCGGACAGTTAGGATCCCCAACCTACAAATAAAGAGAAAGTGCCATGCTAAGAAGTTGAATGTGGGGCTGGAGCGATGGCTCAGCAGTTAAGAGCACTGACTGCTCTTCCAAAGGTCCTGAGTTCAAATCCCAGCAACCACATGGTGGCTCACAACCATCTGTAATGAGATCTGATGCCCTCTTCTGGAATGTCTGAAGACAGCTAGAGTGTGCTTACATATAATAAATAAATAAATCTTTAAAAAAAAAAAAAAAAAAGAAGTTGAATGTGGAGTATATGACCAGAGAAGCCCAGGCACTCACTTTTTGACGAAAGCTGGCAGGTGTCTGGCATAGGTCCTCCGTAGGAGGAGGCGGTGCTCTGGCTCCATGTGGGTGAGGATCAGCTGGAGCACCTCATGGCAGTGTGTAGTGGCTCGAGCTGCATCTCCCTTCCACTGCAGAGCCTTCTCTAGGACAGGGAATAAATCTAAGAGGCACAGGAGCACAGCCTACAAGAAAAGAATGAAAAGAAATCAGAGTTCACCTATTTGCATTCACAAAATCCCTGATTTTGCTAAGATCTTCATTTATGTACTGTCTCCGGGGCACATCACAGAATTCTGAAAGATAAGAACTAACGTACAAGGTCCAAAGTACTACAAATTTTCAAACTTCCTCTCCAGAACTGTACTTTACTAATCTATGAGATGGAAAGAATGGCGAAGCTCAGACCTTCACCCAGGTTTTAGGGATCTAGGTCTAGTGTCCTAAAGACCTGAGTTAGGCATAGGAGTTATGGGCTCTTTGCATGAAACTGCTCCACAGAACCTAAGATGGTCCAAACCTTTTTATCTGAATTTATGGTATCTAAACATTCCCTCTTAGCACTCTGGGGATCTCAGGCTTTTTTAGGTATTTGAGGATTTTAAATTTTTCCTTTCTCCAACATGTTAATAAAATTTCTGAGAATAACTAGATTCTCAGTACCCAAAATATTAAAGATACTAAAAGCACAAAAAGAAAAAAAGGGAGGGAGGGGGCTGCTGGATACTGTGTTGTGCATCTGCCATCCCAGCACTTAGTGGCCAGGATCAATATAAGTTCCAGGGCAGCCTGGACTAGAATCAGCCTGTCACAAAAAAACAAAACCAAAGGGTAGAAGAGGCTCAGTAAGCTCTGTATGCACTTGCCTTGCGTGTCTGAGGGCAGGGATTCAATCCCAGCACAAAGAAACAGTTTCAAAAGCTTGTTTCTTGTCTTTCCACTGTTCTTCCCCCTCCTAAGGTGCTTTTTACCCTTCATAAACATCTCCTGCCACTCCCACAGCTTCCTAAAGCCACTTTCAACCTCACTAGTTGACTACTACTGCTGGTCACACATTACGCCCGTTGTAATATAGCTTTTGTGTGTTGTACATACACAGAGATATATGTGCACTGTCATATATTTACAGTAATGTCTTCCAAGGAGTTTCAAGCCAAAAATACTTTCTGAATCACTTATGCTTGGGACCTACCACAGACGCATACTAGACATCAGTTAATGTCTGCTGGGAGAATGACACTAGGTATCTACAGACAAGGGATTTCAAATACATGTGTTCATATGGAGCAACACAGAGGATGAACATTTAATAAAAACATATTTACCCCCAAGTGGTATGTAGCTTACATACATGCAGATAAAACCTTGGCTGCTCTGGCTGCTCGGGGAGGTGGACGTCTGCTTGACGTTCAGATCCTTTTAGTCAGGCGGCAGCTTTCAGGTGCCCTACCTTTCCTAGGGGAAACAGCTCTAAACTGTTCCTGCTTACAGAATAGTACCTTGGAGTCACGCCAGAGCCTGGACAGTCAGAAGTAAATCTTCCATACCTGAATGAGGTGGTGCTCGGGCATGTACAGGTGATTGAAAAGGGCGTGGTAGAGGACCTGGGCTCTGTTGTACTGCAGCAAATCAGCAGCTGGCTGCAAACACACAAATTAGGCACTTAAAGTTTCCCCAGAGGGGCAAAATGACAATCGTTTTTAATTAGATATGAGTACATAGAGACTCAGTAAACCGCTCTCTACTTCTGCATGGATTTTTAAAGTTCCAGCCTTAAGAAGAGTCTCTTTCAATAACATTTTGCACATGTTGCTATAAACTCTTTGGAGTTCTGATTATTTTTTCATTTGAAAGTTACTTGCTAATTTCTATAGGTGGTTTTGCTTTTTTTCTTTTCACATTTTTTTTCATAATTAAGTATGATCTTGTTTCTTCAAAAATTACCCTTTTATTTATTATATTACCAGCACAATACTATTTCCACCAGGTTCAGAGAGTAAAACATATATTTGGAGAAAAAATATAAATAAGTGATTTACATGACTTAACATAAAAAAAGCTACTTATAAAGACTATAAAGCAAAAACTGATCAGAAATGGATGAGTTGGCTGTCCACCAGTGCAGGCCAGAGCTGAAGCGCTTACCACATTAACCACAATGTGATGGAGGCACTGGACACCCAGGATTTTATTCTCCGTTTGATAGTCATCTGAGATGAGCAAAGATGGGGGAAGTATCTTTTCTAGATGCTGGCTCAGCCAGGGCTGAGTGACTTGTTGGAGAGTCCATGAGAAAACATGTTTGACAGCAGGATTCTTTTTCCAGGTTTCCCTGAAAGGACACATGAAAGCCACACTAAGTAAATGACAGCATTAGCAAAAATAACCAGCCGAAGCTTAATAAGAAGTTCTTCTCTTCCTCCTCCTCCTGTCTTTTGTTTGTTTGTTTGTTTTCGAGACAGGGTTTCTCTGTGTAGCCCTGGCTGTCCTAGAACTCACTCTGTAGACCAGGCTGGCCTCGAACTCAGAAATCCAGGAGGAAATCCTGTCTCTGCCTCCCAAGTGCTTGGATTAAAGGCATGTGCCACCACTGCCCGGCCTTCCTCCTGTATTTTAACAGATTTTATCCATATATATGTATCCATGTATGTATATTTCCTGCACAACTCTTGTTTTTTTTAAATGCATTTTATGATTTGAATTAAACTTATTTACATATCTTATAATATATACACTTGGCAGTTGCCCAACCTTGGGGTAATATAAGTTTATCCAATGAATAGCAGCCACCTATATCTACAGCTATGTAAAAGATCTGTGGGGTGGTCATGTTGGTGGATGATGTGAAATGTGCTGAGAAATGAGAGAAAAGAGTAAAGGTGTCTTACCACTACCATGTCAAACAGGGTTTATAAAAGAAGTTTGCACATCTGACTCAACTCCTCAAAATAGTAACTGTATCATAGGTATATCGCCTATAAAATGAGATTGCGATGCTATCTGACCTGGTCCTACTCACAATAGAAAGAGAACTAAACTGGGCACACTGTTGCACCCCTGTAATCTGAGGCATGTGTATTTAAGGAAGCTGAAGCAGGGGGATCTCTCACAGTTGAAGCCAGCATGGACTACATAAGAAGTACAAAGCCAGCCTATAAAGTAACCATGTCTTAAGAAAAGAAAGAAAGAGGGAGTAGTTTAAAAGCCTTTTAACTCCAGGTTTATTTCACCTCCTCGTAGCTAGAGGACTGAGGATCTAGCTCAGTTGGTAAGGTGCTTGTCCAACACACACAAAGCCCTGGGCTCAGTCCACAGCAGTGCATACACTAGGCATGGTGAGACACTTTCCTATAAGACTAGCATTTGGAAGCAGGATCAGAAATTCAGGGCCAACATCCTTGACAGCATGAAAAGCTGCCTGAAGGGGCCAGAGAGAAGGCTCAGTGGTCAAGAGCAGTTGCTGTTTCTCCAAAGGATCCACATTTAGATCCTAGCAACCATGTCAGGTAGTTGTCATATGTAAGTCCAGCTCCAGGGGTCAGACGCCTCAGGCCTCTTCAGGCACCTGCACTCTCATGCAGACACACACCTACACGCAAGTAAAATTCATAAAAATCCTTTTTTAAAACAACTGCCTGGGGCAGGTGTGGCGACAGAAATCAGAAGCAGAACAACCTCTGTTAGTTCCATGTCAGCCAGGTCTACATAAAAGTTCCAGGCCAGCCAAGGGTACACAGTGAGACCCTATCTCAAAAATAAGTGAATAGAATATAAATAGATAAAATTAAGACTTGGCTAGAAAAACAGAACAAAACACTGAGAGTAGCAAGTCAAAACTCACAGCAAGTACGTTAGCTGCTAGCAATCTAATTCAATCCACTTACTACAAATCGTTTTCATGTTTCATCCCAAGTATTATTCCTTATAGACTAATCACCTTACCCAATAATTATGAACAAGTTAGAAGTCCCTGTATTGAAATTCACGCTGAAAGACTGGGTCTTCTCCAAATACCCATGGGTACTTAGCATAAGATACTCTATTCCATATAAATGGGACAGAATTTTCCATTTCCATGGCTATTGTCAGAATTTCCAATTTCCCAAGGCAGTTGTTCAGTGGAGAAAATGAAATTTGAAGACTTCAGTTCTAATCTTGAATTCGCTATCTGATTACCTCATCGCTTTTAATCCCAGCACTTGGGAAGCAGAGGCAGGCGGATTTCTGAGTTCGAGGCCAGCCTGGTCTACAGAGTGAGTTTCAGGACAGCCAGGGCTACAGAGAAACCCTGTCTTGAAAAACAAAACAAAACAAAAGTCTATCATGTCAACACCCCATCTACCGGATAATACTGAAAAGCGCAGTACTCACTTATTCAGATGGGGCTTAAGAAGCCCCAAGACCACAGCAAATCTCCCTCGATCATCTTCATTTTCTCCGCACAGGAATCCTGCCACAGAACTGCACTCATTAACTCTAAGCAATAAAGACAGCACCTCCGCAGCAACATGCTGAGATTTTGGACTGGTCCATGGTTGCTTCAATCTGTGTGTGATGGCAAAAATATACACGGGTCCTGACAAGTGGCGGAGGCCTGTCTTCCAGGCAGGGCAGTGGGGAGAACTCTTAGCAGTCTCAACCTTCCCCAACAGCTTTAGAAATAGTGAGCCAACTTCAGTTGCCTTCTCAGGCACTTCGGGATGCTCTTCGACCCCATCTGCCTTCTCCTTGGGTGCTGCGAACTTCTCCAGGGCTTTCACCACCTGTCCCAGGATCTCGGGCATCCCCCGGAGGGATCCACCGCTCCCGGTCCCCTCAAATAATTTGTCACATTCGGCGTCTTCTATTAAAGCACTGAGGTCTTGAAGAGCGGCATTCCTCGCGTTGCCTTGTCCTGATGACTCCTGGCAGCTGAGACTGTGCAGAATCTTGGAGAAGGCTTGTTCGAGGGCGGAGGGAGCCCCCTCTGCAGGCAGGGAGTGGTCGACCCCCGACTTCTCTTCCGCGCTGTCCAGCTTCATTCCTAGTCGCACCCAGTGGGCTGGGCTTCCCCCGGGGACAGACACCAAATGGGGGAGGTGTCTGGAGTCTCAGAGGGAAGATCGTCCGGGGCTGGGAGTCCCCCAACAAACAGAACTAAAACCATGCACAGTTAAGTGGCGAACTGTCTTACTGTCTTGATCGAGTGTCAATCCATCCGGTTAAGTGGGTGTAAGAAGAGAGCCTCGTCGGGCATTGGTGGCGCACGCCTTTAATCCCAGCACTTGGGAGGCAGAGGCAGGTGGATTTATGATTTCGAGGCCAGCCTGGTCTACAGAGTGAGTTCCAGGACAGCCAGGGCTACATAGAGAAACCCTGTCTCAAAAAATAAACAAACAAACAAAAAACAAAGAAGACAGCCTCAAGCTCCTAACATGTGGAGAAATTTGTCTTTCTGAAGACTCAAAAAAGAAAAAAAAAAGTTAATTTTAAAGGTAAACTACTGAACCGTGACACCTAAGAGGCTCCCGAAACCAACAGCTTCTGCCATAAAGCATCTGTACTCGGCAACTTCCGGCCCTGTTGCCGTAAAGCAAAACTAACTTCCGCCAGCAGAGCCGCAACGCTTCTTTTTACGACTTACGGCCAGAAAGCAACAAAAAGTCCGGCTTAGAAGGAAGGCTTAAAAGGCGGAGCTATAAAGAATATGTTTGCATAATTAAGCGTTCGCGCATTGATTTTGCTCCTGATTTAGTCTTCTAGGATAAAACAAGAGAATTCTCACAAAATCTCAGTAAGAATTTTTAATGTTACTAGATTTTCCATGCAAAATCGAAATAGATCTGTAGCATGTTAGTCACCGTCTTCGTAAAAAATGGCGAGATTTACTTGACACTTCCAAGCGAACTCGGACGCTGATCCTTTCTGGTTCATAAAGCATGATGATTGGGTATTCACGCTCTCTGCGTGACGTGTGCCGCCCATAAACCTTGTTACGACGTGGGCACATTACCCGTCTGACGTGAACTTGGGAGGATCCTTAAATTCTATTTCTTGTATAGACCAGGCTTATTCCCAGTTTTAAACTAATTTGTTCAGCCAGGTAGGACTAAAAGTAAGTTGTGCTTCTTACAAGTGGCTTTGGCGCATGCACTTCTAAGAAAGATTGTTTACTATTACTCTTGTGTATGAATGCTTTGTCTACACATATATCTGTGTACCTGGTGCCCTCCTGATCACCGCGGAAGCCAGAAAAGGGTGTGTAGTTCTCTGAACTTGAGTTTCTGAAGGGTGTTAGCCCATCTACAGCTCCAAGGCATGCTTTTCTTAGTGTTACAGTATGTGCCGCTACTCTACCAGTGATGCCTGTGTGACTTTTTTTTTCTTCATTTGTCTGTGTGACCTCTTGCAAACGGCAATAGCTCAGATCGCTATGTCCTAATTTCTGTATTGGGGAAACAATGTAGATAATAATAGTCCCCATCTCTTAGGACTGTGGGGACAATTTTTAATGTACTTAAATGCTGAGAACAGTATCTAATCAGCATAAAGTTCATACTGGTGTTAGTTCCCATTGTTATGCAACAGCACCAACATTAATTTACATTTTTCTTTCTTTTGTTTTTGTTGTTGTTTTCGTACATTTTTTTCTTTTGAAGGGAATCTGATGATTAGAATTCTAACTCAGGGCCTCTTTCTTTGGCTTTCCCCACTCTGACCAATTGGTGGCACTCTGATCAATCACTGTTAACCACTTCCAAGGGAAACCTTCCCTTAACAAAAGCAGCTTGAGGCCAGTCAATAAGAGATTATTGTGTCTGTACTGTGTGGGCCATTTCTTCTCTGTAACATGTGCCCTTTGTGTCCAGTGGATCCAGACGCCCTTTAGACTTGAGGAACGATCTGTATTGTTGAGATCTCTTGCTGGGTTTCCCAAAGCTAGAACCAGCCATGCCTTTACTGCTAGTGCCTGGCACAATTTAGTCAAGGCAACAAATGTGTCCTGAATGCCCATGTCCACACACAGAGGACAGGCTGAATTGACCACAGCCTGTCCACACAATGCAGCTACATGGAGCTGCGTCCACACAATGCAGCTCGGTGCAGCTGCAGTGAGGAAAAAAAGAACGATCTCTGTGTAACACTGGAACTCTGGGATATATAGATAGGTGGAAGGAGCAGAGGGGAGGCAGGGCAGATACATGCTCTTTCTTGTAAAAAAAGAAGGGAAAATAGAGAGCAAGATATATGCATTTCTTTGTGTGTTAACAAAGTAGAAATGGAGGGTAGATAACAAATGAATAAAAATTACATGTCAGGAAATAACAGAATGAAGGGATGGAAGCAAGACCTCTCTATGTGTACTTTTATCGTTTTGACTCTGAAATCGTGTGAAACCCTTACATAATTATTTTTAAGAGAAAATAGATTAGCTGTGGTGGCACATAACTGTAATACCAATTTGTGGGAGGCTAAGGCAGGAAGATCCAGGCCAGTCTGGGCTAAATAGTAATATGTCTCAGCTGGGAGTGTGTTTGCCTAGCATGCACAAGGCAGTGAACTAAAACCCCCAGCAGCACATGAGACTGGGGGTGGGGTGTGTGCACTGGTGAGATCGAGGCAGCAGGGTCAGAAGTTCAAGGCTACTCTGGGCCATATGAGACTCAAAGTAAATAAAGAATGAATAAGTGAATGAATTGTGAAGTTGCATTCATTAGAATGGCCAGAAAGAAAAAAAGCATTGAAAAAAATTTTGGCAAGGATTTGGGGAAGGAAGATGAAATGCCCCACATGGTGCCGCATGAGGTGGTACAGCTGCTGCGGAACAGTTTGATAGCTTCTCTGAGAATTAAATAGGGTCAACACAGAGTTGAACCAGATTCAACAATTCTCTTTGTAGATATATAGCCAAGAGAACTAAATTCTTTTATGGAGACAAAAACTTCAACATGAATGTTCACAGCCACGATCTTCTTAGAGAGTGGAACCAGTTCACAGAAAAACAGATAAATGCTATAGCTTACATTACCCTAAGGACCATATCAAAGGCTTGGTCTCTGGGGTGGTCCCATTGGGAGATAGTCGAAACTGTGAGCTATGCAAGTTTCGCCTACCAGTCATGCATTGCCAAAACAAATACTTGAGATTGTCCGTAAAAAAAAGGGAAACATTATTTTGGTTTGTGGTCTCAGGTGTTCCCTGCCTTTGGGCTGGTGGTGACACAGTAGATCACGGTGGGAAAAAAGCAGAAAATGCTGCATCTGGGAAGAAAGGGAGAGAGAGACAGAGACAGAGACAGAGACAGACAGACAGACACACACACACACACACACACACACAGAGGGAGGCAGAGGGAGAGGAACAGGGGATACAGCTAGGACCAGATTTCTAGTGTCTCCTTTGAACACAGCCCTCTGTTAATGTAAATTAGTTGTCCTTCTTAACTACTTTGGGCCTTACTTCTAAAGCTTCTACCATGTTGTTGTGGTGCCACAGTAGAGTCCAAGTCTTTAATACACAGGCCTTTGGGGTTAGAGTTCATATACAAACAAGCCTATGACATAAGTGAACACATGGCCAATAGCTCTAGAATCTGTGAAGCTGTGAAACAAAGCCCTTTTCTTCATCAGTTAACTACCCCAGATATCTTGTTATGATAACAAAAGCTAGCACAGTGAAGGAAGTGTGATAGAAACACACAATGGGAGTTTTCTCAGCCATAATTAATGAAGGATCTTGGTTTCTTCTGTGCTGTTTGGTGAGAGTGCTTGGGGCTGGGAATTGGGTCTGGACTGAGCTTACCCAGGCTGAGCACATACTGAGTTACACATTCAGCTATACGTGAGATTCTGCTGCATAAGGCAAAATGGATGAACCTTCAAGACAAAGTAAACCAGTGACAAAGGCACAGCTATATGAGTCTACTGATGCGAAATACCCAGAATATGCATACCAATCAAGGCACAGCATAGACCAGTGGGTGCTAGGAGGTAGGAGAGGGAAACAGAGGATGGCTGATAACAATTAACGAGTTTTCTTTCAGGATGCTAAAACTGTCGTGGATGTGGCTAGTGATAGTGATTGCCCAATCTTGCCAAAAAAAAAAAAAAGTAGCGAATATAGGATGGAATATGATGGTTTGTATATTAAATTTTAGTTTAAAAATGGTAAGGACCATGGAGACATCTTTTTAGATGTGGAGCGTGCTGAAACCCATGTAATGGTGGGAAGACAATCAAGTGGTTATAGGTAACAATATGAGCCTGGGACACAGGTAAATAAGAAGCTTCCAGCTCATACAGTAAAAACCCAAGAACAAGCCTCTTAGTGGAATGTTCTCCGCCCATTTCTCTTTTTCAGAGATGTGGTGCTAAATTGAGTAACCTTGCTAAATGGTGCTTGGACGATGCCCAAGGTAATAAGGGGCCTCATGTATAAGACAGTGCTTTAATAATATATCAGTGCTGGGTTTGTGCAAATTCATGCAAAGGTCGAAGGTGCAGCCCAGACTGACAGCACAGGTGGACCTCGAGGGGCAGAGTGGATAATGTCGTTGTAAGGGAAGGAGGGCTGAGAAGAAGGTGGAAACAAACTAGCCAGGAAAAGGATGACCTCACATCTTACAAGTATATGACATACTTTTGTAAGTATGTAAAATATGTGTGAGTGCAATTCTGTATAAGGAGATTAAATATTAGACATTTCCTTAGACAGGAATCAAGACTACAGTCACTTGTAAGAAAGTCCTAACTAAACAGTCAGCAGGACTTCTCAGCCTTCCAAGGACTGATACAAGTTTGGCCTGTGGTGGAATACATTTGTCATCTCAACAACTGAGAAGTTCGAAAACAATGGTCTGAAGTTCAAGGCCAAGCTCGACTGCATTCTCTCATCAAACCAGTCTCCAAAAATAGAAACAAAAATGTAAAACAAATGCTGAACCCATTTCAAATGAGAACATCTTCATAAGGAAAAAAAATGAAAGAAAGTAAAAAAGAACAATGTAGTTTCTTTGTTTTACTGAGAATAACAACCATGGGGTCTGAAGCATGAAATTATTCCTGCTCTGGCTGTTAAGGTCTCCGTGACCCAAACTTAGTTTGTAACAGATTTCAAAACACCGTAAGACAACCACTACAGAATAAGTCCTCCAGCCTCACTTGCTCTGAGTTATTTATCACTATCCCCAATTTTAGGTCCCCGATTTTGTACTGTTTGTGCAACAGTATAATCCATTAGCTTTGCTGTGGGCATCACCTGATACCGGGTCATGATAGTGGCAATTGAGTTTTTAGGAAATCAGAGGAAATTCACATAGACTGACGGCAGGGATCCTTCACTTGTGCCAACACTTCAACCTGAGAGACTTCACGCCACCAAGTCCCCAGCATGCGTCCTGTGAAGACCATACCGTGCACGCATCCATAAACCATGTTTCCTTCACTTCCTTCCTATCGCCTTGTAATGTGTTTCTTGGGCAGGGAAACAGGCCACTTAGCTTTCTGTCAGGCTGCAGCTTTTTCTTTTCTTTTTTTTTTTTTCTTTTAAATCAGAGCTGACACTAGACCCAAAGTGAAAACTGCAAACTGGGCCAATTCAGGATAAAAGGTCTTCCTTCTATGTCAACTGTACACATTAGATCTCATTCTTGTTCCTCTGTTCCCTTAATCTCTCCTTTTAAAAGAATTTTTATTTATGTGTGAATATTCTGTGTGCATATATGATGCATGCCAGAAGAAGGCATCAGGTCCCATTACAGACCTTTGTGAGCCACCATGTCATTGCTGGGAATTGAACTCAGGACCTTCGGAAGAGCAGTCACTGCTCTTAACCACTGAGCCATCTCTCCAGCCCTATGGAAGAAATTCTTAACCACAGCCTGTTCCCACTCTTCAGATCACCCTGTCTGTCTTGTAAGTACCCCTGAATCTTATCACCAGGGAGGGGTGCTTCAGTTTTGGGGTTCCTGCCTACTTGTTTGAGGCTGCTCATGGATCAGCTTAGTTCAGGGACTGCTAGGTGGTGTTGCTGGTGAAAAAAAAAAAAAAAACCTGGGCTACTAATAGGACAAAACAGATACTGTATCATTTTGCATATGGGACTGTAAACTCTTTAATGTTCTTAGTTAGGATTTCTGTGGCTGTGAAGAAGTACCGTGACCATAGCAACTCTTTCAAAGAATTATTTAATTATGGCTGCCTTACAGTTCAGAGGTTTAGTCCATCATCATCATGGCGGGAAGTGTGGTAGTGCAGAGGCAGACATAGTGCTGGAGAGGTAGCTGAAAGTTCTTTATGAGGATGGGCAGCAGGGGAAAGAGAGTGACACTGGAACAGGCGTAAGTATTTGAAACCTCAAAACCCACCCATGGTGACACACTTCCTCCAACAAGGCCACACCTCCTAATAATGGCACTCACTGGGTCTATGGGAGCCAGTTTCATTCGAACCATCACAAACATTAATTGTAAAGATTGCTTTGGGCTCAATCATTTTGAAGAATGTACTATCAATGTATATACTCTGTATACAGTGGGAGTGGGTGGTGGGACCCATAGCAAAGACAGCAAGTTGGACCTATACTTGTATTCATGTGGCCCTCTGTCAGCATCCACAGTGCATTGAAATAGGCAGGACAAAGGTCGGAGTTCAAAGGTAAGTTAAGGGTTGAAGTGGCAGGGTCTGGAGCCCTAAAGAAGATGGGTAAGAGGGCTTATAGCCCAAAATGATGAGCAGATAAGACAGGTAGAGCTCTGGGCCAGTGGTGGTTGGCCCACAGGACCACTTGAGCCCTTGAGGAAGGTGTGTACCATACCTATCCTGGTTTGTTTGTTTGGTCTGGTTTGGTTTGGTTTGGTTTGGCTTGGCTTTTGAGACAGGCTTTCTCTGTGCAATAACCTTGGCTGTACTGGAACTCACTTTATAGACCAGGCCTCGAACTCACCAAGATTCATCTGCTTCTGCCTCCCAGTGCTGGGATTAAAGGCACTCGACACACCATACCCAGCTCATCTCCTGCCTTCTAATGCGGTTGATTGTAACAAACTAAGTAAAGATAGCTTTCTAAAAAGGCCTCCACCTGTTTCCAGAAAAACACAGCAGAGTATCTTATAGACAAAGGGCTAACTAAGACTAACTGTCATCACTTTTTAGTCACCAAAAGGAACAAAGAGAGCTTAAAATAATTAACAGCAGTTGACACACTTGTAACATTTGGGCAATAATACCAGCCAAGTGATGAATAGAGAGCCAAGGTCAATAACTAACAAGAATGGAGTCAAAGTTGGACAGAAGGGGATCCCTACTTCCCCTAACTTAGTGGACAGTACATAAACAGTGTATGATTATCTCCCTAGTTGGGCCAGGATATCATGCCTAGAGTGTAGAGCCTACCATTATCTCCACCCATGATAACCAGGGCTAATCAATCCTTATAGCAATTACCTCCATCTCTGCTGTGACCCTATAAAACTTCTAGGAAAGATGTAACTTCTTTCTTTTTGGAAACCCCAGCCTCTGTTTGGAGTTTCCCTGATTTTCCCTTAACTTCTTACTTTTCCTCAACGGTTCATTTTTTCTGGAATTCTCCTTAACACGGTTTCACTTTGCTACACCCATGGCAATCCACAGTTTTAATCTTCATTGGTGAAAAACAAAAACAAAAACGAAACAAAACAAAAAGCCCTCAGAGTTACACTTCCCGGCTGTTATTTGGTGACTGTGTCTGGCACCTAGACCCTCGGGTGCTACACAACCAGACTAACTGTTCTGCTGCACTTGGGAGCCCTTTATCACTGATCCCCTAAAATCTGTGAAGTGTATAGAAGAAGCATATTAGACTCAGTGAAACAAAAACCTTCAAAAGAGTGCTGCTAACACAAAATGTCTGTCCATCAAACTAACCCAGGGGGCCTCCATATTGAAATCAGGCTAACTCAGCTTTCTCCCCTTCGATGGCAGTTCATTTCATCTCCGTGGACCTCTCATCCTCAAGGCTCCAGGATTTCTTAGACTCCTTTTGGCCCCAACCACCATTTTGTGTTTTCTGCAATTAACTTTTTTTCTTAGGGTAGGACCTGATCTACCCAAAAGCTTGTTCTTCCAAGGGGTGGGGGCAGCTCCTGCTGTCTGCTTCTATTGAGTACCTATTCTGGTTGTCTTCTCTTCATCTCCTACTTACCAGCCATTCCTTTTATTGCGCCCAAATTCTCAGTTTGGTCATGGACATGATCTCCCTGGTGCTACATTCTGCCCCCCCCCAGCAACTAAATTATTTCTCTGCTCTACAAAATGTCTTAAAAATCAGAACAACAGCCTTTCCCAAGGTGTACATGACTGGCTTTCCATCAGTCATTTCCCATGACCAGGGTTCTCTTTATTTAGAGAAAGTTGGCCATGGGTTATGTCTCTCAAATAATTAACACTTTACAATGAATTATTTTGTCTTATTTTTCTAGCCTTATCTTCATGCTAGGCAAGTGATTTTTCCACTTAGCCACACTCTTGGCCATACATTATAGCTTCTCAATGCCATTTTGAAAGGTATAATTTACTGGTAGAGCTCATGGCTAGCATGAGCAAGGAAAATAACAAGGACCATTTGTCCTATAAAGTGTCCAAGAGCTGCATTTAACAGGATTCTTGTTCTTATTATTTGTGTAAGCTTCTGGGGATCAATGTCAGGCCTCACACATGCACCCACTGAGATATGTCCTCTATCCATTGCTCTCACTTTGTATCATTTAATTTATTCCTCTACACCCCCCTTTTCTGGGTTAGGGTGTAGCTCATGAAAGGTTGATTTGTTATAAATTTCCCCGTTTTCTTTACCCTGGTTGCTTTAACAGAACCATCCTGTGGTTGTTGCTTAATTTCATTATTTTATTAAGATCGAGAAATGGCAATTTTCTAATTTTATGTCCTTTGGCATTCTTCTACTGGGAACTACTCTTTAAATAGGACTTTGCATCTGCAACTAGTTAGCTGATCGCCCTGAATACAACTTGCATGGGGAAGGCAGGAAAAGTGCTCAATTTTTTCCCTTGTATTTACTGAAGTTTACGGCAATGAGCGTAGTGGTCCAGTGGCCTTCAATCAACACCCAGCATTTGCTCACCACCCTTCCTGGCTGTCTCATCTGGTCTCAAGGGACTCTGTAGCTCTCATGAGTTTTTCCCGAAAGTTACACTCAGACTGCCCAGATGGGTGCCAATAGGAGTCTTTTCATTGGGCTACTGTGTCCCTGTCATGTAATCTTGGAATGCTTCCTGGATTTCCAGCAATGGCAAGATGACATCAGCCATTTCTCCAAAGAGCCCTGGCACTTTTTGAAAGGGATGTTATTTAAAAGCTATAGCATAAAGTATATGAGACTTTAAGTTGATTTCTTTCTTTGTCTTCACTAGCCATCCTTGTGGATACATCTAGGAAGTACACTCTTTTTAGAAAGTAATATATATATATGTATACATATATATATACATATACATATATATATGAATCCATATTGACATTTGCACCGTGTATGTGTATGTGTTCATGTGTGTCCTTACGTATTTATGTGCACTTATGTGTGTATGTATGTGTCTGTGTATGTGTGTATGTGCATGTGTGTATATGTGTACATGTATCTGTATGTGTGTAATGTGCTAGAAATTACCAGGACTTTGCTAATGATAGACAACCATTGTACCAATGATTTATCTCAGCCCTTCCAAAGTAATTTAGGTTTCCAGGCTTATGTGTCTTTATCACGAGACATATCTTTCTCTGGAGGCAAGGTATCGTATACCCTAGACTGACTTTGAACTTACGTTGGTGTGGAAGATAACCTTGAACTCTTGATCCTCATGTCTCTACCTTCTAAGTACTAGAGCTGCAGGCATGTACCACGTGCAACTGGTCTTCTCAAAGTTACTCTTGTACGGTATGGTAAGAACAACAGAAATTGAACTGACTGGTTCTAGTTGACACCATTAGTATACCATGCTTGTGTAAGGATTAAGGTGGCAAGACTTTTATTATCTTGTCCATTTAAATTTTCCTGCTGGGAATGTTTTTCCTAATTTGTCCAAAGATTAATACACAGTTTGGTTTTGTCTGGGTGAGGTACAACTTTAGCAGCAGTGACTTCAGTTTTATATATGTCTTTGACATGAGGACCCTGTAGAAGCATAGCCCTTTCACCGTCCCCCCACCACCACCCAAATCCCCTCTAACTTGCTCTGCACTTCACAGCTGTGTTTCTCTGGAGAACCCTGAAGAATATAATCACTCTGGATTTAATTTAGGACTTCATTGAACATACTGGGCAAGTGTTCTATCACAGAGGTATGACGGTTTTTCCCTAAACTACTGAACATTGAATCCAGAGTCTGGTGAGCTCCAGCACATGCTCTTCCACTCAGCTATGCTCCTCACCAAGGAACATTTGACCTCTGACCTTTCTCCTTAAACTGTCCCTTCTGCTTGCTAGGCCATTCTCCTCTCCTTCATCTTGGCTTCCCTTACAGTCCTCTGCTCCCGTGTGGTATTGATGGGACAGGTGGTTGCTACTTGGCCTTGCTCTCTCCACTCACCCAGTCTTGCCCGCTGAAGTGACTCTAAGTTTTCAGAGCTATGCTCGGTTACTATTGCAGGCTTCTAGCCCATCCATATTGCCAGTCTTCATCCACTTTGCAACCAAGTCCTACTGGTATCCCCACCTGTACACCTCAGCAGTGAACTCAATATCTCTGAACTGCACTCTGAATCTTCCCCTGTACATCTTTTCTTCACGAAGCTTTGCATGCCTGCTAAATACTTCTTCTACTTATCAGAAATTAACCTGAGTTTAATTCCTTCCCTTCCCACATGCAACCTTTCAGAAAATTCTATTCATTTTTACCTCCAAAATAATATACCTTAAAATATCTCTTCCTCCCCCCTCCTCCACTCTCCGTCCTCCTCTTCTTCCTTTCCTTCTCTTCTTCCTCTTCCCTCTAGCTCCTTCTATCCCTCCTCCTCTTCCTCCCCGCCAACTCTCGCTCTTCCTTCTTTTCCTCCTGTCCATCTTCCAGTGCTATAGACTAAAGCCAGGACTTCACCATATCAAATGGTTCTTCTAGCATTAAGCTACAGCTCAGTCCCCTCTCCCACTTGCTATCATCCCTCTCTCATGTCAAGCTCATATACCTGAACCCCTTCGGCAGCCTTCAAATAGATTTTTTTTCCACTCAGTACCACCTCTCTGTTTATTCTCATTACTATAACTGAAACTCATTAATATGGCTGCTCAGCCAGCCCTACATGGCCTTTCCTGCGACCCTCGGTTCTCTTCTTGTACATTTCTTCTATCTTGCTATGCTGCAGGTACATGGAATTTGTTCTTCATTCTAAGCCCTGCTTGACCTCCAAATTCTTATAGCTGCTTTGCTGCCTGGTCTCCATCTCCTTTCATCCCTCCCTCTGCTGTTAGATGAAACATCTCCTGCTCAGAAAGGCATTATCCCATCCCAAGCTCAGTTTAGTGGAGAGTCACTGCATAGTTGACCAAGGTTGTACACGTGGATATGCATGTTTGTTTAATAGCCATGTCTCTCAGGACCCAATACCTTGGGGGTTAGGAATCATGAAGATCTTGGTCACTAAGAACAATATTTGCCTGTAGAAGGCACACAGTTAATATGTGCTAGCTGATGAATGCATTTGAAAAATTTGACAGAGTAAGCTTACCCACGTCGGACTTCTCTACAAATGGCATATTCAGTGGACGCCAACTATTTCCACGGAAGTTGGGAAAATCCTGACTAGAGTCCTTTGACATAGCTAGGGTCAGCGAGAAAAACAATGGCTGCATTCATTCAGATAGCTGTTTTGTTGTTTCTTTGATTGTTTTGTCTTTTAAGACTGGGTCTACCCGCATAGTCCTGGCTGGCCTGGAACTCACTCTACAGAGCAGGCTAACCTCAAACGTGCAGCACTCCTCCTGCCTCTGCCTCCTGACTGCTGGGATTATATAACCCAGCTACGCTTTATGATTTCTTCCCTCCCCATGTGTGAGTGAAAGTATGTTCATAGGTGCATGTGCAGTTGAGTGTATGCATGCAGAAGCCAGAGTTTGACATCAGAGTCTTCATCAATCTCTCCTCATCTTATGTATTTTATATTGAGTCAGGGTCTCTTACTTGTATCTGGAGCTCATGAATTTTGCTAGTTTTCTAACTTGCCTCCTAAGTACTGGGACTACACAGTAGAGTGGGACAACACACACACACACACACACACACACACCCTGGCATTTACAGAGGTGTCAAGGATTGACATTCTGGTCCTCACAGTTGTGTGACAAACACTTTACCCATGCAGCCACCACCCAGTCCATTGTGTTATATCTTATTCAGGATCCTTGTGGGCTGCATATCTCGCTAAGACCTGCAAAAATAGCTCACAATGGTTAGGGCTTTGAGACTCTCGTGTACATGCTTGCACATGCTTAGACGCATTCTGGGGCATTTCCTATTCCCACCATTTATACATAAGGAAATATTGTGTCCAGCATAGCTTAGGACTTGACCTGACTGGGGTGAGGAGCAAATAAAGGATGGACAGACACATAGACATGTCTAGAAGAGCTGAGATCAAGCAGGCCTTT
Source organism: Mastomys coucha (assembly GCF_008632895.1). NCBI lineage: Eukaryota > Metazoa > Chordata > Mammalia > Rodentia > Muridae > Mastomys > Mastomys coucha. The sequence goes on along the minus strand of NW_022196905.1, from coordinate 172,228,612 downwards.
CTCATGTCAACTATACAGGTCCACTCAGGACTTATTTCTCTCCTTACACACTCACTTGGGCATCCCTGACTCTCCACAAAGGAGAATTGAGCTCAGAGAGATGAGGGAACTAGTTGGGCATGAGGGCACACATTTAAGGTCAGTGCTGGATACATATTGAGTTCAAGGTTACATACAAGTTGGGGTACATAAGCCACTGTTTCACATACACACCCTTGAAAATATTTTTTTTTTAAAGAAAAGAAATTGAGGAGCTAGGCTGAGAGCTCCCAGTTAGTTCAAGAAAAGGCTGGATTTAAACTCATTCTTTGGATTCCAATCTGAGCTTTGTTTACTCCACTGCATCTCATAACGAGGAGAGAAAAGTATCTGTATTTTCATCAAACACAGCTACATGGCATCACTGATTCTTGGCAGTGGACTCTTTGTTTATAAAATATTGGGACCTCTGGGGTTAGAGAGGTGGCTCAGTGGTTGAGAGAACTTGCTGTTCTTCTAGAAGGACCCAAGTTCTGTTCCTAGCATAAATACATACCCATCATAAATAAAATACTTTTTTTCTTTTCCTTTTCTTTTTCCTCCTCCTCCTCCTTCTTTTTTTTTTTTTTTTTTTTTTTCTGAGACAGGGTTTCTCTGTGTAGCCTTGGCTGTCCTGGAACTCCCTGTGTAGACCAGGCTGGCCTCGAACTCAGAAATCCACCTGCCTCTGCCTCCTGAGTGCTGAAATTAAAGGTGTGTGCCACCACTGCACCAAATAAAATGTTTCTTATTTTAAGATTTATTATTAAAAATAAAATGTTACAAATAAAAGAATCACACATGGAAATAAACCAGACCTGGGGACTATACAACTCAATGAACTTCAATACAGTTGGAATAAAATATATAAATAAAACATGGAGAACCAACTGTCTTGTGTTTGCTAGTAAGGCAGGATGGCCGCCAATTCAATGTTAGTGCGGACCAAATGTATTGAGATCCTGTCTCTAACCAGCAAACAGAACTCATTTCTACTTTGAGATCCCAGTATAATCAAGAAGACCCCATGAACTTTAGGTTGTTTTTGCTTTCTGACAATCCCTTGCCCTTGGTGACAGGGAGGGAGGGCAGAGCTACTTGTGGCCTGGAGTGAAGTCATCACCTGCCTCTAGGTGGCCAGCAGAGGGCTTTCCATGGGAAAGGTGTGTCTAAGATGTTGGGCTCCTGGAGTACACCAGGTGTCATGGTGTTTAGTGCGTAAGTTCAAAGGCTCAGCTTTGCTGGGAATTGGTGAAGAGAGGGCAGCTTTGAGAAGCTTTCAGCTCAGGGCTGGGAGTCCCTGTTCTCCGAAAGTGACAGCTGAGCAAATCTAACAGAACTGTTTTTTTCTTTGTGCTCATGTCATGGTTTTCTCTTCATAATTAAGACTTTAAGGAAAATACTTCCTTCAAGTCCATATGTATGCCCCACTTTTTTGTATGCAGATTTTAAACTTCCAAGGTATGTAAATCCAAGAAGCCTTTGAATCCCACTTTAAAGATGCTTTAGGGCTCGATGCAGTTCAGTGGTAAAGTGCTTGCCCAGCATGGCCTCTGTCCTGGCTTTGACTCCTCAGCACTGTTTTTAAAAGTGCTGCTTTAGCTATCAAAAGATTTCATGTAAAGTCACTTTAAATAATCAGTAAAACTCGCTGGCCCATGGCGGCCATTATTCAAGTCCGTGTGTACAGCTTCCCAGCTTGCAAAGTGTGTAATCCATCATCTGGTGGGTCAGCCCGTTTCTCATGTGTCTCAATCTGAATGTATAACTTTTGATTCTTATTAACTGGCGATGGATGTTCTGGATTTCTGTCTTTGCTGCATCGTCAGCATATAATAAGACTTTGCTCCTTGGCTGAATGATCAAGTGAGGGACTGCATTTTTTTTTTTTTAAGATTTAATTTTATTTACTTTATGTGTATGAGTACACTGTAGCTGTACAGATGGCTGTGAGCCATCATGTGTGTGGCTGCTGGGAATTGAACTCAGGACCTCTGCTGGCCCTGCCCCCTCCAGCCCTGCTTGCTAGGGCGTAATTCACTGTAGCTGACTTCAGACACATCAGAAGAGGGTGTCAGATCTTATTACAGGTGGTTGTGAGCCACCATGTGGTTGCTGGGATCTGAACTCAGGACCTTCGGAAGAGCAGTCAGTGCTCTTACCCGCTGAGCCATCTCATCGGCCGGCATTTTTTTTTTTTTTTTCTGGTTTTTTGAGACAGGGTTTCTCTGTGTAGCACTTTAAGCGTGAAGAAACACAGATATTTTCCCCCTTGTCGGCATTCTTTTCCAAAGGTTGCTCAAAGTGGTGCTTAAAAGATAATTCCAGCTTGCTAAATTTAGGGTGTGGATCAAGTCCAAAGTGAGAATACTCCACTGGTAATTGTGCAAGGAGCGTTAATATGTGCGGCAAGGGAAGGTGTCTTAAACTCCTAATGATCTCTCCCTCCCTCCCTCCCTCCCTGACACACAACGTATAATTTAACAAGATTCAAAGTTAATTGAGTTGGTGCCACACTCTTTATCACCATGACTGAGTTTTCAATATAAAATGAGGGGAGTTTTATATATAAAATATGAATAAAGTACATGCTTAGTGTGTGCTAAGTCTTGGCTTCAATTCCTAGCACTATAAATAGATAAATGAGTTCATATTTGAGTTGTTCTTTAAAAAAAAGAAAAAGTCAGAGATATTTTCCAACATCAGCAAGTTATTGAGTTATTTTTGTGGTACAAGGGGGTTAAGTTCCGGGCACTGAGCATGCTGGGAAAGCACATACAGCTCATCACCATTCCCAGCCTCTGAGGTTTTGGTCCAGAATCTTACATTGTAGCTCAGACTGGCCTTGAAGTCCTGATCCTCTTGCATAAGCCTCCCAAAATGCTGGCTTTACAAATGTATCTTACCGTGCCTGGCTTGCTTCCCTTTGTATTTAAGGTACAACTAGAAGTGTGTCATTATCTGTAAGCTTGCTTTGAAATGCATTAAAATCATAGCGATGACAGGAAGATAACGTGAGGAAGTAGATGTAGCAAAATGTTCCTGGAATAATTCAAGTGGTTCACTCTACAATTTTGCTACTATAAAAGGATGGAGGTGGCAGGTACCACACGTAGCTGAGCCAGCCTTTACTTCCCAGGAGAAATACAGAGCTGGTGCCAGACAGGGCAGCTATGGGGCATAGAGGTGCTGAGCTCTGGATGTTATTCAACTCCACACCTTCCAACCTGGCCTCAGGTGACAGGTAGGTCGTAGTAGCAAGGTCTTTCGAACCCCCCAAAAAATCTCCCATGGTTAACAAGTACAGAAAGATGGAGTAGAGGATACTGATCAATGGTCCCTGAATATTTCTGGAAGGGACATGTTGTAGCTTCAAAGTGAAATGTCCTCTATAGGTTCATGCATTGAACACTTATTCCCCAGCTGGTACTGCTGTTTGTAGAGGTTATAGGACCTTCAGATGGGGGTAGGAGGTTTGCTGGGTAGATGACTCAGCTGGTGGGATGAGCTTTTACAGAATGGACCTGCCTCATCTCTGCTTCCTGACTGCAGCCTTAAGGTAGCCAGTTGACACCCACTCCCACCACCAAGCAGCCTTTCCGCACCATGCCTTCCCTACCACAATGGACCGAATCTCCTCAAACCATGAGGGAGAATGAATCCTTCCTTTGTGAAGTGGCTTGTCAGGCATCTGGTCACAACAATGAGAAAGTGATAGAAATGCACAGAATGTGCGCCCAGTATCTCAGAAAGGAAATGGGCAGGGCTTAAGCAAAAGCAGCTGGCTAAAGGCCACCAGCGTCTTTTGCTCTGTTCTTTGATCTTTATCCCTCCAAGTACAATCCTTTACTTTCTTGCTCTCTGCACTTGTTTGTTTGTTTGTTTGTATAGGGGGCTTTGGAGACAAACACTGGGCTCTTGTCCACAGAAGCCTACCACAGGAGTTTTTAAGCTATCTCTGGTTTTCTGTTCACATAAAACCTGAGTCAAAAATAACCCAGCAGAGACTTAAATGCTGAAAGTAGCAAAGAAAACAATCCTCTGTCATGTTATAATTATTGCATTTTTGGACTGGAGTTCCAGTAGAGCTTTCCTCTGATCTTATTGGCTTCTTTATGCTACATCATTTCTTTAATGTTCCAGACATCACAAATGATACTTGTGTCTTTGAGGATATCAGCACCCTCTTGAGACTCAATGCTTACTTACTGAACATTTAGAACTCAGAGCCCCATTCATAGTACCAGCAGCCCATCTGGAGAATTCTACAATGATATGGTAACTTAGTAATGTTAGAGAACAGGCATAGATGAAGAAAAATGAGGGGAAAAAGAGGAAGAAAAGTGTGTGCTTTGTAGGGGGCATGACTGAGAATACTCAGTAGCCATCAAAAGTGTCTTCCAGTATATCTCCTGGCTGATGTCCCCCTAGCTATTCCTCTACAGAGCACATGAAGGTTTCTTGTTGAGATGTCATGTAAGGAATGGATCAAAACTCAAAGGTGACATCTGATGTCTTCCCATCAGAATGGAAATGGGCATGGTTTCTGTTTTCTTGAATTGGATCAGTTGGAATCCAATGCTTATTAAGTGGGATTATAAGTGGCTTTGGATGTCCCATGAACTTGTATAATAAAGGTTCTTCTCTCCAACTTGATCACATTTGCCCCTCTGAACCTGTGCACAAGACTTCAACAGAAGGCTGAACTTCCAGTGACATGGAAGGATGTTAGTCTGATGCTCAAAGAGATGGGCTGTGTGATGGAATGGAGGGTAGACATGGATAGGGACAATTGTGACAAAACTGAAGAATAAAGACTCTATAGTGAAAACATGGGAAGTGCTGGTTGAGTAGAACTCTCAGGAAGAAAGGTGACCCTCTCCCCCTCCCCACAGGTCCCCTACCGTCCATAACCCTGGCTATCCTCACTATGTAGACAAGACCAGGTTGGCCTCAAATTCAGAGATCCACCTGCCTCTTCCTCCCAGGTATTAAGATTAAAGTTGTGCATGACCCAATATGGTACACTTTTAAATTTACCTATCACCATTATCCCAAGCTATCACTGAATTTCAAATTCTGCCTTAGGGGAGCTCTGAACTTCTCACTTCATTTACCTGTTTTTTAAGTGGTGGTTCTATTTAAGACTTAAGTCATTCATTGTGAAATTAAACACAAAAGACCCCAAATTAAACAAGTAATCAAACAACGAACAAAGATCGTAAATTCCAAGACCCAGTCCTGTTCCTAATAATGGTTAGGGTGCAGATCACTGGACTAGGAGGTCTGCACCAGGATTGACAGCACCTGGCACTTTGAGTCTTCAGTACCATCTGCTTTCAAAACTGGAGGGCAGGGAAAAGAAGACTGACTTGGATTCTTCCTGGGATTGTGTGTTAGCCGACACTTAGTGTTCATGTGAGCACTGATTGTTTTTATCAAACTAATCCTAAATTCAGTATATTCAGAAAAGCAAGAAAAAAAATGCCTTTTGGGAGTGTACTGGCTGGTTTTGTGTGTCAACTTGACACAAGCTGGAGTTATCACAGAGAAAGGAGCTTCAGTGAGGAAATGTATCCATGAGATCCAGCTGTAAGGCATTTTCTCAATTAGTGATCAAGGGTGGGAGGGCCCATTGTGGGTGGTACCATCCCTGGGCTGGTAGTCTTGGGTTCTATAAGCAAGCAAGCTGAGCAAGCCAGGGGAGGCAAGCCAGTAAGGAACATCCCTCCATGGCCTCTGCATCAGCTCCTCCTTCCTGACCTGCTTGAGTTCCAGTCCTGACTTCCTTTGGTGATGAACAGCAATGTGGAAGTGTAAGCTGAATAAACCCTTTTCTCCCCAACTTGCTTTTTGGTCATGTTTATGCAGGAATAGAAACCCTAAGACAGGGAAGAACAAAACAAAAACCAGTACGTACTGGCTACAACATAACTTCCTTTGATCTTTTTCCCTTTCTGATACATTCAGGGTATATATTCTTTGTTAATTTGAATAGTCATGGGTCTATTGTAGCTGCCTATGGCTATATAGGACCCAGAGGAGAGAATAATTAGAGAGAATAATTAGCTTAGTTCTCAGATGGCTCTTAGGTTTGTTTAACTTTTATGTAAATAAACTTCTGAGTGGTTACTCAATCAAATCCTGGCCTCCACACAGTACTTCTCCCCCCATATCCCAACCTACCGTCTTCCCCCCATCTTAGTTCATACAGCATGGCTTGCACTTTCCGATCCCCAACAGTCTGGTTAATCACAGTAAATGTTCACTTTTTTTTTTTTTTGGTTTTTCGAGACAAGGTTTCTCTGAGTAGTCCTGGCTGTCCTGGAACTCACTTTGTAGACCAGGCTGGCCTCGAACTCAGAAATCCACCTGCCTCTGCCTCCTAAGTGCTGGGACTAAAGGCATGCACCACCACCGCCCGGCAAATGTTCACATTCTTGCTCTCACGATTGGGCATCACGTCCTGGCATCCCCTCGGATTGCTGCTGACAGACAGCTGAGTAGAGGTCTGTCTTGCATGAGCTTGCCTCCCCAAGCATAGTGCTCACACCCTTTCCCCAAGGTAGGGACTTGCCTGTCAAGTGGCCAAACCAGGTAGCAGGGTGTTCTAAAAAGGCTGAACTAAGTCATAAGACTTCACCGGTGATTGTGTGAATTGGGGACATAGTATATCTAATTGTGCTTAGCTGCTGCCAATTGAGCTGAGCAGCTAAACAGTATCGGGTTCCCTTCTGTGTACTCTGTAATATATACCACCGAGGTTCAATATAACGGAAGGGCTGGGAATAAAAGGTATTTCCCCCACCCCCACCCCCACCACACACCATTGTGACCAGGCGATACAGATTTGAAATCTGTGAAACAGGCATTTTTCATGCTAACATTTTCATCAGGATGCTAATACCCTTCCAATAGCAAGGAGAGATGGTGAGGCAGGAGATACAAAGCCAACCTGACTACTTTCTCCACCAGTGCATCCACCAGCAGCAGGAACTGAGGGGTAGGCTGCAATGGCCTGAGGAAATACATCATCATTCCTCAATACTTACAGACTAACAGTGCTAGAAGAGGAAGCGGTGGGCCAGTGGAGAGAGATCTCTCCCTCTTAGGCTGGCAACAGCAAACAGGGAGTTACTTAATATGTAGGGAAAGAGCATCTTCCTGGAGAGGAGCCCATAGTCATGTACCCAAGGACACCTTGATTTTGTCCAAGATGCACAAGACAATGGCTGGGTAAGACAGTGCCACACCTACTCCAGGAATCTGGTACTCACTGACGGGTTGATCACTTCTGCACAGCTGGTATCAATCCACCAAACCAATGCTCAGCAAATGGCTTTCCTGAGCGCAGCACCCAAGGCATGCTGCCTGCTTGACTGGCACCGATCTGTGCTACCAATCAGGGGGCAACCAGAGTTTAGTTACTTTATGCTTAAGTGTTCCCAACACCATCCCATTCTGATCACACTCATTGTTGATACAGCAGGCCCTTGGGAAACTGGCCACCCTAAGCTGGAGGCTGGAGGTGGAGGACCTGAATGCTTGCAGGGTCGGTCACACGTTGCTACCACATGGAATTCTAGAGATGTGTAGGAGGCTAGGATGGGCCAGGGAGGGACTGTCACTGACACAGAAGTAGTAAAGAGATGAGGCATCAGGGAAGCTACGTGGGCCTCTGAGGTTGCCAGGCCACTCACAATCAACCTCCAGGTAGAATTTAAGCCAGTTGAGGGAACGCTGTGCTTGAAGTCAACTTTACAGCATTTCTAAAAACTTGCAATGATTGGTCCTGGCTTCATCGGATCTTATTTCACACTGTTCAAAAAGTCATCCTCCCCACTCCCTCTCTTTTTTCATTGCCAGAAACTGAGCCCAGGTCCTTGAGTACATCACCCAAGCACTCTACCGCTAAGATACAGGTCCAGGGCTCAGGGTTTGTTAAGGATTAGAAACCTCAAGTACATAAGACCAAGGAGCTAGAAGATCCCCATGCCAAGAAAATGCCCAAAAAAGTTGGCAAGACATGAGAAGAGCTGGGCTAGAGAGGGACATGGATTGAGCCTTGCAGCTCCTTTTTTCCTTCCATACTTATTTAATATCTAGTAAATAAAATTATTTTTGGAATGAAAGAAAAAAAAAAAAGAAACCTCAAGTACGCTCTGACTGGGAAAGGTGGGTGAAGAGCTCTAGTCCCTCTCCTGGAACAGGCCACAACCACAAGCCAAAATTTGATTAGAGAAACGTACGTGTTATTAAATTTAATTTTCTTTAAATACATAACCTTTTTTCCCCATTCTCATTGGCCCCGCTCAGGGGAGAAAGGGGACACCCCACCCCCTGGCATCCTGGGGAAGGGGCGCATGTGTAAAGCCTGAGATGGTGAAGATGAAGTATAAAAAATACTATTTACAGAGGGGGAAGCAGACGTCCGCACTACTGTACCCTCCCCCATCATCCTCATCCCGAGGCCCATTTTGCTTCTTAAAAAAAAAAAAAGGTCCTGAAAATGGGCTTGAGGATTAGACCCCTTCCTGTAGAGAGGGATTTCTTCAAAACCAACAATGACTAGAAGGCTCTGAGATTAAGCAGGGCCAGGGAGAGAATGAATAGCACCTCAGATCCCAACAGGGGAGGGTTGGTCCCATCACCCTGCAGTCGGCCAGGGCGAGCGAAGCTGGCCTTTGTTTCTGCCATCCCATGTAAACATTGACTTTTCCCTTTTTTTTTTTTAGGTCCCTGCCTTCCTTTACTTCATACAGAGCCCTTCATCTTGGTTTCTTGATCTTTCTTTCCTTTCCCTCGGAAACCATCCCATGGAAGGCTCTGGCAGGAGTGAAGGACATGGGTGGGGCAGAGCCACCTCAGTCTTTCAAGGTCAGAGTCGCTTGTTCTCCTAAGGGAAGTGTCCAAGTTCACAGTCACAGAGTTGACTTCTTCCCAGGGTAAAGATGAGGTGGGTGGAGGTGGATGGATAGTCAGTCCAGTACCAAGATAGAGAAGTCGACCTGGATGGGGCCATTGGAAATGGATAACGGAGAGAAGCCCTGGAAGGCAGAGACTGGACAAGTCTGGTCCTGGTCCAGCGGTGCTGCTGGAAGCCCAGCTCTGTCATCCTTGCCTTTAGGTGAGTGAGTCTTGTTCATTTGTGTCGAGGAACCCAGGTGCCCACAAAGTAAGCAGTTTTCGCCAGTGTCCATGTGCAGGGAGCGCTTACACCAGTTCATCCAGCAGGATCCCAATGCTCTGAGAGGTCTCCGTGGGGCCGGAGATGGGCTTGTTGCACATGGGGCAGACACAACGGACTTCTAGCCACTTCACCAGACACCTGTGAACAAGAGGACTGTTATGTCCGAGGGGACACTCCAGATGGCGCCAGTTGTCTCTGAGCCCAGCTGCTTTTGAGAACAAAGTGCCCCTGTGTCTGCCCTAAGTTAACCCCTTCTGTCTGATGAACCTAGGGAGTCATTGTTAAAGAGAGCACTGCAGAGGATGAAAAGCATCCTGATGCGCCCTAATTATCCCTCCTCAGGACCACCCATCCCACCCCATCCCATCCCCCACATACTTGCGATGAAAGGCATGCTGGCATGGAAGCACACCTAGTTCGTCCTTCCCCCTGAAGTCTTCCAGACAAACTGCACAGGTCTGCTATGGAGAGGGAGAGAGGGGGAGGCGGTGGGGGAATCTGTGAGCTAGGAGTCTGCTGGCCCTCTCCACACACCCATCCTGATTAGCCATCCAGCACTCCATTCTCAGACAAGGAAAACAAGCTCGGGCCCAGTGTGCTATCTCAGTCAGACCCAAGTTCAGCCATATTTACAAGACTGTGCTGACAGGAGAGCAGCCAACATGGCTGCTTAAACTGAAATCAACCAAATAGAGATATTATACACATAATCTCCACCCCCAGAAGCACTAGCCACGATTCCTCAAATGTTTATCATTGCAAAGAGGAAAACGTGGGCTGGGGTGCAGGTCTGTGGTAGAGCTTGTGTTTCCCTGCACCACAATCAAAGAGTGTACGATGACGGTTGCTGAACAGTGATTCCGGCCCATCACAGAGGGGGAATGTGATCTCTCTGCGCAACATCCTGGTTTTATCTTTTTTGGAGGGCAAACTCTCACATGGTCCAAGCAGGCTTCAAACTCATTCTATAACCAAGGCTGCCCCCTGCATTTCTCATTTTCCAGCCTCCATTTCCCTAGAGTTGGGACTACAGATTTATGCTAGCACCTCGGAGTTCACTCATATCGGGAGTTGTTAGAAAAGTGCTTGTAAAAAGATGGCAGCCACTGAAGGCCAGGACCAACTGGGATGGTGGTAGCATGAGGAAGCAGTACTTCATGGGAGAACTGGCATGCTTATCAACAATGAACTGAGCGTGGTAGCATAATATTCCTTAGACATGGATGCCATTATTTCACGTCACTGACAGAACTCAAATTATAATTCTTTTTGGCTCGGGAGCCTGCTCATGGTGCCTACTTAGTGGGTGCAGGCTGCATTCAGATAAATTCTAAGCTGCTCTCATGCCCCGGAGGTGGCTCTCCATGTTTCCAATGTTCAACAGTTACCCGTGGCTGATGGTTCTCAGGTAGGAGAGCACAGACTCAGAACATTCCTATTAACACACAAACTAATTGACAGTGTTGGTCTCAAAAAAGGTTTGTCCTTTCTGACCTACAGCATGGGCTAAGGAAAGACACAGTAATAAAAATTAAGGCAGTAGGGTCAATGTGATTATCTATTCCTGGTTATCAAGTTGACTGTATCTGGAATTTACTAAAATCCAAATGACTGGGCTCATCCAAGAGATTGTCCTTTTTTTCGTTGTTGTTTTTGTTTGTTTGCTTGTCTTTGGTTTCGTTTTTCGAGACAGGGTTTCTCTGTGTATCCCTGGCTGTCCTGAAACTCACTCTGTCGACCAGGCTGGGCTCAAACTCAGAGATGCACCCACCTCTGCCTTCTGAGTGCTGGGATTAAAAGCATGCACCACTACCACCCTGCTGTGATGAATTTTTCCTAATTGGATATCTGAAGTGGGAAGAAGCACTTCTAATCTGGATCTTTGAAGTGAGAATCTACACCTTTAATCCGGGTTTCTTGAGGTCGGAAGATCCATGTTTAATCTGTGCCACAACTTCCGCTGGCAGCCTACACAGAGGACATGGAAGAAGGAAGCCTGCTCTCTTTGCCTGTCACTCAGACAAGCCTACTCTTTCACTGGCCTTAGAGATTATTTCAGTATATCTTGAAGACCAGCTGAGACATCCAGCCTTGTGAACTGAAAAACTACTGGGTCCTTGGACCTTCTTTTGGTAGACACCCATTGTTGGACTAGCTGGACCACAGCCCATAAGCAATTCTAACAAATTCTCATATATACATATATACATATATATACATACAAATATGAGAAAAAATATATACATATATATTCATTCTTTAAGTTCTGTTCCTCTAAAGAACTTCTGGCTAATACAGATAGATATATGTTCTCAGTTACATTCATTAAATCCAGACTTGCATCCCCATTTATGAAACTCCAAGGTCTCAGCTGAACTATCGCAGAGGATGTAGGAGTCTCTTGAACTTTTTTTTTTTTAAGAACCTGAAGTACAGCAGCAACATGAAAGGGGGAGTAACATGAGGCCATGTCTACAAAGTCTCATGGTTGGTGATGCTGGAATCCGACTCATTTTCAGACAACCACAAATGGCTCTCTCTGGTTAGGAGTGTCTGTGGTTATGGATGGAAGCCTTGGGAGATGGGTTAGATAACCTCAAAGGCTAGGGGGAGTGATCAGGAAGTGGCCCTGTAAGGGCTGGTTTTGTGTCAACTAGACACCATCTAGAATCAGAGAGGAAGGAGCCTCAGTTGAAGAAATGCCTTCATGAGATGCAGCTGTAAGGCATTTTCTCAATTAGTGATCAATGGGGAGGGCCCTGCCCATTGTGGGTGGTGCCATCCCTAGGATGCTAGCCCTGGGTTCTGTAAGAAAGCCGGCAGAAAAGAAGAGAAAAGAAAAGAAAGGAAGGAAGGAAGAAGGAAGCAAGCAGGCAGGCTGAGGAAGCTATAGGGGAGCAAGCCAGTAAGCAGCACCCCTCCGTTGCCTCCAGGTTCCTGCCTTGTTTGAGTTCCTGTCCTGACTTCCTTCAGTGATGAATAATGAGCAATGTGGAAGTATAAGCTGAATAAACCCTTTCCACCCCAGCTTGCTTTTTGATCATAGTGTTTTATCACAGCAATAACCCTAAGTAAGACAAGGCCCATTAAAAGATGGAGCAAAGGGGAAAAAAAGGGAGGGAGGAATGCTATAATTGTATTTTAGTTAAAATGAAAAGAACAAAGTTGAGATCCTGTGGAACTGGCCTCATTGGGGGCGGGGGATGGAGGGGAGAGGCCAGCTAGAACCACTACAAGGGATACAAGTCACCGATGTGTTAGGACAATATACATGAGTGAATGGACCTCCTTTCCCTTAGTCACAGACCAGAAGCATGGGTACCAAAAGGGGGGGGGGCATTAACAGCACACTGCCTATGGCATTGGGCCTGTGACACCCTTTACAGGTTCTACATAGCATACTCGCAATGTTGAGTTGCAGATTCTGCACAGCATACTGTCTACAGCATAGAGCCATCCATCCGCACCCTTAACAGATTCTGCCTGACTCCTGCTCCCACTTCTCTTGACCCTCCCGTAGTCCCTTTGTTGCTTTCTGCCTGATCCAACTCTGTAGACAAAATGCATTATCTGCTGGGATGAATTCCTTCTGTTTGGACATATAGGTTCTCAGAAAGCAGGGACTACCGAGTTTGGAAAAGGTCTGAGTGAAGAGCTGGAGAAAGATGCTCTAAACAGGATCCTTCCAAACAACATCCTAAGACACTTACCCCATAGAGCTGTAACTTCTTAGCATCACCTTTAAGCACCACCTGTGGGGCAAAGAGGCAGCTGATGTGTAAAGGAGACCAGAGACCACGGAGAATCATCCAACGATGGGTCCCCCGATGCACTTCTCTCTCTCTCCCTTCCCCTCTCCCCTCCCTCTCGGCCTCCCCACCCCCACCCTGAAGGTGAATAGCAAACCCAACTTGAGGACATTAACAGGAGTGGTAGGCCTCTGGGATCCCAGAAGCCTAGGGAATGCAGACTATGGGAGCCTTGGCTTGCTCTCCTTTATCAGGGCAGATAATGAAGGAAGAAGTTTAACGTAGAGATGGTACTTTACCTCCTTGTAGCCATATCGCTCACTCTGTGCCTGGTTCCGGAGTTTGCTAGGTGGAGAAAGAAAGAAACAGGGCAGATTACCATGGTGCTTTAGGTAAACGGGACAGGGACAGTATGCGAAGTCAGGTGACAGCTTGGACATTTTTCTGGAGTTGAGAAGGGTACTTGTTTCATAGATAACAATAGGGAATGGCTCAGATAGATGTATGCAGGCTATCCAGAGTTGATAAGGATTAAGGATCTATGACTAGCTGTCAGCCATATTTTGGGCCGCTCTCTGGCGGGGCATCCCAAATGGTTTATCTCCTCCAGGTGTCTAAACAACGTAGATCAACAGTATGCTCACTATGTGCAGAGGGAGTCAGGTTGTTGCCTTCACAAAGCTACTCTCCATAGCCCAAACACAGCATGTTGTTACTCACAGCACTGGCATAATAAATAGTCCATCCAGGCTATGTCATGTGTCCCCCGGAGACTGGCATTGTCTTGCTGAATCCAAACAACTCCAGGAGGGAGAAACTTTCCATTTTATAGATGAGGAAAAATGTTTAGCAATTTGCCCAAACTTTACAAAGTTGATGGGGGGGCCATTCTTGGGTTAAAAGTCAAGTCTATGTGATGATAAATAGAGCTTGCCCTCTTTACTATAGAACATTATCTACCTGCCCCCACCCCTCCTCCATAATTAGATGGATTATATTGGAGCCCTGAGATCTTACTCCATCTTGAGATACACTGCATGCTTTATTGAGCCTTTGACTTTGAGTGATCTACTATGCAGATGGCTAGAACCATAATTATACACGGATTTTGTGTCGTCTTACTATGAATTCTACCCATAGCTTTCTGATCTTGCTATGTAGTACCAGTTTGACTTCAAACCCATGATCTTCATGAAGGATTGTAGGATCATAGGCATTATAGGTGCCTACAATATATGGACATAGAACTTTCACCTTTCTGTTGTTGAATGCTAGGAGTTAACCCCAGTGCCTTAAACATGCTATAATGATCAAGACAATTCGATTAAGAAATGCTATGTGGCTGGGTGGTGGTGGTGGAGTTCAGTTCCCAGCAACCACATGGTGGCTCACAACCACCTATAATAGGATCTGATGCCTTCTTCTAGTATGTCTGAAGACAGTAACAGAGTATTCATATACATAAAATAAATAAATAAATCTTAAAAAAAATTCCCAGGGTATGTCTATAATGGCCTTTCTAGGCACAATATCATCATGAGAGTTTAGACCTGGTCTCTCAATGGATTCATGGAAGGTTCTAGAAAGAGCTCTTGCCCTATCCCCAGTTTTTCTCTCCTGTCTCTTATCCAGTAAGAAATGATGGAATAGCTGATGTCACAAGCTCTGGCCACCATAGCTTTCTAATTTTTGAGATGGAAGTAACCACGGAGAAAACCGTCCAAAACCACAAATCAAAACAAATATGACAAAAGGAACTAATATAGTTCCTACACACATGCCTCCCCACTGAGCTCCACACCCAGCACCTTCTAACATAGGTCTGAGTGTCCATGACCTGACTTACAGGGTAGATAGACTTCCTGCACACATGCCTCCCCACTGAGCTCCACACCCAGCACCTTATAACATAGATCTGAGTGTCCATGACCTGACTTACAGGTAGATAGACTAAAAACTGCTTTTATTCTTCACTGAGTAAAAACAGAATTTAAAAAAAAAATAATAAAACATAAAACAAAAACATATTAATACTTTAGGGCTGGGGTGTAGCTCAGTGATAGAGTACTTACATGCATGAAGCTCTGGGTTTTATCCCAGTCACCACAAAAGAAAAAGAAACTTATCTTAAAAAAAAAAATGTCATCAGCATATTAATTTATGTGCTATCCATAACTGCCTTTGGAACTGGGTAAGATGGCACAGTAGATTTGCTAGGTGACTGCGACGAAGAGTTGCTGGCCTCAGTTACAAACACCAAACACCTCAATTCAGTCTCTGAAGTTCCTCCGGGGATGGAGGAGAAGCAGAGGGCATAGCCATGCCTCAGAGGTGGGCTGGGACAGAGAAGATCTGGTTACCAGCCTCCCCCATCCTTCCTGACAGGAAGTCACGTGGTCTGGCAAGGTTGACTGTTCCTGGAGCCTCTGGGAAAGTCCCAGCTGGGTGCACATCTGCCAGGGCAGCAGTGCCCTGGTCCCCTCCCCTTCTCTCTACCATGCGCTTTCTTTCTGCTCACTGGACTAACCAGAGATTCCCAACTGCAGAACTCTCTGGTCCTAACAAGGGTTTTCTATAAGTGTCTTTTTCTCAGCTTCCAGAGGAGGATGGGCAGGGAAGCTTGTATCCAAAGTACCATTTACCCGTGTGGTTTTCCTCTAGGAAAAGAAATGTTTCATTAGTACACTGTAGCTGTCTTCAGACACACCAGAAGAGGACATCGGATCTCACTCATTACAGATGGTTGTGAACCCCCATGTGGTTGCTAGATTCTTCAGCTAGGTTGCTGAACTCAGGACCTTTGGAAGAGCAGCCAGTGCTCTTCACCACTGAGCCACCTCTCCAGCCCTCATTTTCTTTCCTTTTTATGAGGCTAGCCTCAAACTGGCTCTGTAGCCAAGGATGACCCCGCCCCCCCCAACCTGCTCTTCCTTCCCCTAACCCCTGAGATGCCAGGATTCTGAGAAGTCTGGGCATGCTAGGCACTCAGCTATAATCCCAGTCGATCTGCACTTCCCAGCTCATTCTGTTCCAGCCCTCTAGGGCTAAGGACTGAATGCTTGCTAGACAAGCTCCTCGGTCACTGAGCTTCATTCCAACCTGTCTGGAGGTAGAAGTTTCAATGGGAGAATGCCACGCATTTTTTTTTAACGGTTCAGGTTCAATTGCCCTCCCCAACAATAATGACATAACTTCACTGTGTGTGCTTTGCTTTATGACTGCTGGGCCCTAGTGCCCGATGTCCTCTCACTTACTGCATATGACAGGTTCCCTTTAATAGAAGGATCCAGAACCTTTCACAGCTCCTTCTTTAGCCTGCATGAATATTTCAGCCCAGGAAGGATTAGGTCATGCGGTGGGGGTCAAAGGGTTGCAAAGAAAACGGGCAGTCAAAAAGCAGACTCTGGTCTGTCCCAGCTGGGGACGGGAAGGCCAAGAACTCTGGACAGGTGGCTTTCTCAGCTGTTGGCTGAGCAAAGCGACTAAAAATACCACGATTTCAATGAGACCATCGCAAGCCAGTGCCAGCAGGCTCTCCCTTCCCTCTTTTCCCTTTTAGAACAAACAATGCAGCCAGCTCCTGAAAATAATTGTTCCTTTCCTGTCTATTTGTATTCCACCGGGCCCTTCCATCCTGTCTAAGAGGTTAGCTCTAAGGGGAAAGAGGAGGAACAAGGGGCGTCGGGCAGTGGAGGGCGTCCTTGGCTCCTGAGCTCACTAGGTCAGGAGTGGCAGTCATGGCCCTATTTTGGCTGAGGTGGAAACTGAGAAGCAAGGAGAGGAAGTGGCTTATGTGCCTGTGTCTTTCTATATATAGACACATACACCACATACCAGTGAACACCTTTGGAAGCATGAGACGCAGGGGTCAGCCTGCTCTGCACAGGCTAAGGGACAGAGGGTGAGGTAAAGGAGCAGAATACTGCAGAAAGGACAGATGGCACTGTTACACCACCCTGGGGACAGGTTCTAACACCATGTGATTGCTACTCTTTCTGTTCTTCTGCTTCAACCAAAACAAAACCAGTCAGTCATAGCCACAGCCAGTCTTTCTCCAGTAGCTGACACCCTACTGACAGGGAGTGGCCACAGAGGTCACATGAAAGGCGGAGCTGCCAGATTATCCCGTCTCAACATCTCCGGGTTGGTCTGACCTTCAGCAAATCCTTTAGTGTCCAGACCTGTCTTCATTTATGCAGTTTGATAACCCTTACATTGGAAGGTTGGTCATTCAATGAAGTGAGCTAAAGAGTTTACCATAATAGGTGGCACAAGAATGCCCTTAGCAAAGGCTAGCCCCAAAGAGTCATGCCTACTAGTGACAAACTAGGAAACGAACCTCAGTCATCTACTTGTTGGTCAGAGTGTTAGCATCTAACACTCATTTTACTTGTTATCTTTGGGGTGTGTGTGTTTGAGTGTGTGTGTGTGTAGAAAGAAACCAAATAGAGAAATACAATGATTTTTATAAATAACCAACCATACTGTAAGTAAATCTGTGATATTGGAACCTGCATACCTTTACTCTTCAGGATTGAGTTAATTGTTTGATAAAGAGACTGAGGGAAAAGATCAGTGAATAAGAATAGTTTAGGGGGAGGAAATTATAGGGATTATAAAAGGAAAGGGGAAGTCTACATTTGTTCCCACTTAGTAGTTAAATGTGAATTTTGCACTACTTATATCAGAGGAAAACATAAAGCACTATTTTTCCGCTGCACACTTGGGTAGAGACATTCCAGCTTTAAAGACCTGTTTAGGAAGGTTCTGGAGAGCCAGCCCCACCGCAGCCATAGGCTGTGGGACCAATGTTTTCCTCACATACATCCAAGTGTCTGCCTCCCTGCAGAAGCCATCCCCAGCAGCATTCGGAGGGATCAAGATTCCTTTCTCTTCATTTTCTAAACCGATTTGATTAGAGCCCAGCCAGGTGGCGGTGGTGGTACATAGATGCCCTTTAATCCCAACACCTGGAAGGCAGAGACAGGTGGATCTCTGCCAAGTCATGGCCAGCCTCATCTACATAAATTCCAGGAAAACCAGGGCTATCTAGAGACTCTGACAAACAAAAACAAACAAACAAAACAATCTCCCCAGCTTTTGAGTAGAAAACAGCCATAAGCTCCTATGTCCTCCTTCACCGTAAGGAGACAGCTCCCAGATCTTAGCTCCCCCTGCCAAGCTCAAGTCTTTGCCCCTGGCCAATTTCACATGAAGGCAAAAGAACTAACAATGTCTGCCTAACTGTGAATGAGAAGGAGGTAAGTGGGAAGGAGGTGCAGGGCAGGTAAAAGTGTACCCACTTTGTCACTCAGCCAATAGTCATTCTAGACAACCTTAGACTAACTGGCTAAGAAGAGGTGGGATGCAGGCCAACCACTGGTGGCCTTAAGTGCTCTGGGGGTAACTTGATAGGTTGCTATAGATAGAAACGCCAGGCCTCAGGGGTCCAGAGAAGTGAAGGCTGAGGTAGATCTCCCATCAGAGGCTCCAGCACAAAGCTCCGTGTGTGTGTGTGTGTGTGTGTGTGGG
>NW_022196905.1:172198447-172210113 GCF_008632895.1 Mastomys coucha | reverse complement strand
CTGATGGGGGTAAGGTGTTGCCCTGCTCCATATCCTCTATGCATGCCCCAGTCTCCTTGATATCCACGCCCCCCCCAAATCCCCAGCGACCAAGCAGCAAGCAACCAACCTGATAAAGTAGCAGCAGAAGATGAGGCTGAGCATGAAGACGAAGATGCCTGTGCCAAAGATGACCATGTAGATGTTGAGGGGAAGGTCTTGGAAACTGATTGGTGGCATTGAGCAGGACTTGTTGGTACTAACCAGTCCCAGGCCACAGAAACACCCTGCAAAGCAAGAGGTAAATAATCCTAAAGTTAGACACTTAACCACTGGGACCCACGGCACATCGGGTTAGCCCGGGTTAGCCCAACTGTCAGGCTTATATCCCGGCACTGACTTAACGACAAGCTATGTGGTCCTAAGGAAACCGATCAAGTGAACTGTGAGGCAAACTATTTAAATGGATTAAGAATTTAGGCCGGGTGGTGTTGGCTCACGCCTTTAATCCCAGCACTTGGGAGGCAGAGGCAGGCGGATTTCTGAGTTCAAGGCCAGCCTGGTCTACAGAGTGAGTTCCAGGACAGCCAAGCTACACAGAGAAACCCTGTCTCAAAAAAAAAAAAAAAAAAAAAAAAAATTTAGAAGCTGGGTTGGAGAAATGGCTCAGTGGTTAAGAGCACTGACTGTTCTTCCAAAGGTCCTGAGTTCAATTCCCAGCAACCACATGGTGGCTCACAAGGATCTGTAATGGGATCCAATGTCCTCTTCTGTTGTGTCTGAAGACAACTAGTGTGGACTCATATACATAAAATAAATCTTAAAAAAAAAAAAAAAGAATTTAGAAGCCAGGTGGTAGTTGGCACACGACTTTAATCCCAGAACTCAGGAGGCAGAAGCAGGTGGTTCTCTCGAGTTTGATAGCCAGGGCTACTCGGAGAAACTATAGTCTTGGAAAACAAAGAATTTAGGGCAAGGGCAGAAAATAAAAAAGCAAACAGTAACAAAACTGCCTCCAGGTAGGAGGTACTCTTGAACATAGTGGCAAAGAGAGTCTACCAGGCTAAAATGCACTGAGTCCCGACTCACCTCTTTTAAGCTAGCTATGTGACCTTCAGGAAGGTATTGCTCTCTAGACCTCATCTTGTTCTAGGAAAACTAACAAAAGAGGAACAGAAATGATGGTTTAAGAAATAGGCTTCAAGGGCTGGAGAGATGGCCTGGCAATTAAGAGCACTGACTGCTCTTCTGAAGATCCTGAGTTCAAATCCCAGCAAGCACATGGTGGCTCAAAACCATCTGTAATGAGATCTGACGCCCCCTTCTGGTGTGTCTGAAGATCTTTATAGGCTGGAGGGAGCAGAGGTTCATTTTCCAGCAAACTACATGATGGCTCACAACCATCTGTCCAGCTACAGTACACTCATATACATAAAATAAATGAATAAATCTTAAAAAAAAAAAAAGGCTTTACAAACTGCAAAGAGCAATTGCAAGGTCATCTGTCACTGCTAACCACCTGTTCCAGAAGACAAGCTGTGCCAGAACCAGAATAGAAATTGTTCGGCACAAGTCCTGGCCAGCATTCCAGAAGGTAGAGATGGGGACTGGTGTCAGGGAATCGCGGGCTTCCTGGAGCAGTCACCTTTCTACCCACAGCCTCAAGGTCCCTGTCCTTGAGTAAATCCCCTAAGCTTGTCAGAAACGACATGCAGTCGTGGGTCTAGACCACACTAAATGAACTGGATTCATTAAGAAGATCCTTGGAGAGTCCCATACACATTCAGCCCGGAGGCACTGGCTGGCCACTCGCTGCTTTCCTTCTCATTGGCCCTCCTGTGTGGCAGTCATCTTCCCTTGCCCGAGCTTGGTGTCAAGGTGGGTGCATGCTTAGATTCTGGGCAGTAAACCAAAGAAAGTCTTCAGAAAAAGGGACAGAGTTTGCTTAGCTGGGCACAATGACACAACATTATAATCCCAGATATCTAGGAAGTGCCTACTCAGAAGGCTGGCACAAGAAAATCACGGAGGTCCAGGCTAGCATGAGCTAAGTTGTGATAGTCCTGCCTGGTGCTCCCCTCCCCCAAAGAAACCCCAAACAAACCCCAAACAGAGAATCAAATTCCTTTAAGGACTTTTTTCTTATACCACCCCAGACAGCTAGGAATGTAAAACTAAGACACAGCTGGAAAGAGAATGTAGCCAAAGGCATTAAAGAGGGATTCCTTGACTGCGCTCCCTACATTCTAACCACATTCAGCTCTCCCAGCCTTTTTACTTTCCCAAGACCTGTTAGAACCCAGGGGCTGGGCTCTTTCCTGGCTTTTTGGTCAGGAGCCAGGATTCTACCTGGTAATTACCACAATTGAGCAGTACCACAACTCTACAGTTACAGTTGGCCAGCTATGAAGACTGCAATCCATGTGACTGACGCTGCGTTACGGTTTGGACTTGATGCCTCTCTGCAGCAGGCTTAGATGCTGACCCTCCTGCAGCAGGCTTAGATGCTGACCCCTCCTGCAGCAGGTTTACATGTTGACCCCTCCTGCAGCATGCTTAGATGCTGACCCCTCTTTGCTCCGCTTCTTTGACCCCATGGAGTAGCGCCCCATTCTTCCTGCCTGAGAGATGGAAACCTCTAAAAACCATGAGCTAAATTTTTCTAAGTTATGTATGATTCTGGTTCTATCACAGTGAGGACAAGACTAAGTGTCCCACACATGCTATATGTGTCATTTCTCTGTGTCCCTTATATCAGTTGATGACCTAAGCCTTCAACCAAAAATCTAAGGCCACGCCCATTCTATGGCCACATCCCTGTTTTACACACACTACCTACTCCAGTCTTATTGATGTCATCACTGTTGTTTCTCTACTTATCCTACATGTCTGGCACATCTCCAACTCCACTGACCATGTAATTTCCAAACTCCTGTCTGGTTTCAAGTCTACACGAACATGCACCCTGTCTCCCTGTAATATCCTGTGAGCTTTCTCCAGCAGGGCAAGTCTTAGTATATATCTTATTCAACTACGTCCTTGTCTGTCTGTCCCCATTTTTGGTCTACATAACCTTCTCTGCCTAGAATCCCTCCCTTCCTGAACTCTAGTCTTGGGCTGAGCTGGGAGTTGCCACGGTTTCACTCAGAATATCTTCTGTTACCATCTTTGTTGCTAGTGTCAACTTAATTTGCCTCCTGTTGCACTCTGCACTGATTATATGACAAGCACCATGGGTGACATTAAGGATAAAGGAGCACAGAGAAGAATGGGATACAGGAAAGAAACTCAAACACCATCACTAGCAACCTTCGATGTGATAACAGAAATGAGCCTATAATTCTGAGAGCAACAAAGAAAGAGCCAAGGAGTACATGTATCCTAGGCCTGAGGATATCAACTTGGACTCCTAAAACCTTTGCAGTGCCTGCAACTAATGTTTGGTCTGTCTACACAGCTAGTCAACAAACAACACCCTGCTTTCTCAAAACAACCTTGCCTCCTTGGCAAAAGCTCCTGCTTTTCAAAGTTGGGTGACTGACGTTTGGGAAAAGTGCCCAGAAACTGCTCCCAGCTAAGAAATCACCAGTCAGCCAACAGGTATTGTTGTGGGTCTGCTTGATACACTGACCCAGACCATGTGGGGGAAAAACAGAAAGTGAAAGCGGTTCCTGTTCTGAAGGAATTTTCAATTAAGGGAAATTAAAGAAGCAATTAGCAACTAGCTGTTGCTGCCCTCAATAGGATGGTTCTTGCTTCTGGCTTCCGTGGGAGGAGGGTTAGAAAGAACACCATTCGCATCACCGACTGCCAGTTGTGGATTTGCTCTCCGTGGGCCTTTCGCAAAGCAGCTTCCTACAAAGGTACAAAGGCCTGCCAGAGCATC
Organism: Mastomys coucha; assembly: GCF_008632895.1. Taxonomy (NCBI): domain Eukaryota; kingdom Metazoa; phylum Chordata; class Mammalia; order Rodentia; family Muridae; genus Mastomys; species Mastomys coucha. Next base: position 172,206,248 of record NW_022196905.1, on the reverse strand, counting down.
CTTCACCTTGTACCAGCAAAGGGCTTCGGAAACTCTTCCAGAAAAGTGTACCTTCAGGACCAACAGGACCTTCTTCTACTGCCAGGAGCCTCCTTCGTCCTGCCACAGAAATATCTGATGTTGAAAGAGGGCCAACATCCTCTCTACATTTGCCATGGCTCTTCTGTGTACCTTACATAAGCAGGACCCTGGTATCTACTGGGTCCTAAAGAACCTCTTATTTCTACTCTGTAAAGATAGAACAGAGGCGTCAGCTACTCTTGTGGAGGGTATGTACTTGTACCCTGTAGGTGTTTTGGTTCCGGTTTATCTCCATCTTTTCCCCTTCTCCTAAAAAGTTTTCCCTGGGGATTCTAGGACTGGATCCGTGAATTTGGTTTTCTTTTCTTTTTTCCTTAGATATTTTCTTTCTTTACATGTCATACTTATGATATCTCTTTTCCCAGTTTCCCCTCCGAAAAAAAGAAAAAATTAAATTAAAAACAAACAAACAAACAAAAACGAAAACAAACAAACAAAAAACCCTGTTCCCCCCTCCCCCTGCTCACCAACCCACCCTCTCCACTTCCTGGCCCTGGCATTCCCCTACACTGGGGCATAGAACCTTCACAAGGCCAAGAGCCTCTCCTCCCATTGATGACAGATTTGGCCATCCTCTGCTACATATGCTGCTGTATAGTCCCACCATGTGTACTCTTTGGTTGGTGGTTTAGTCCCTGGGAGCTCTGAGGGTACTAGTTAGTTCATATTGTTGTTCCTCCTATGGGGCTGCAAACCCTTCAGCTCCTTGGGTCCTTTCTCTAACTCCTTCATTGGGGAAAATTTGGTTTTCTATGAAATAAATAAGGAAGCAGCTTCAAGAGTAAATGTTCAAGCTTGTGTTGTGTAACAGTTTCCTCTGAGCTTAAGATTTCATCCTGCAGCTGAGCGGTGGTGGCACACGCCTTTAATCCCAGCACTTGGGAGGCAGAGACAGGTGGATTTCTGAGTTCAAGGCTAGCCTGGTCTACAGAGTGAGTTCCAGGACAGCCAGGACTGTACAGAGAAACCCTGTCTCGAAAAACAAAAAACAAAAAACAAAAACAAAAACAACAAAAAAGAGATTTCATTCTGCAGGAAATTCCTTAAGCAGAAAGGCAAAAAACTCAAAGGCTTCAGGAAGTCCCTGAAACTCAGACTCTTCACTAGGCCCCCTCCACTATCCAAGCAAGCAACAGCAAGCAAAAAAACAAAACAAACAAACAAAAAAACGCTGAGAATCTGCTCTCAGGAAGGAAGCTGAGCTCCAAAGCCAACTCTAAGACCAGACCAGCTGCCTAGCAGCAGCAGAAACAAGCTGAGGTGCCAGGAGGACAGTTAGACCAACTGAGGTGTCTAGAAGAGTCTCCAACCTGCTGAGCTGCCTGCAGGCTGTGCAATGCTTTCCAGCGTCGCAGGTTTCCCAGCTCCCATGAGTTGTCACCCATGTGGAGCAGGCCTTGATGATACAGCTCTGAGTCATTTCTAGTGGGATCCCTGTCTGAGGTGAATAGACATTGCATTTTCCCAGGAAAAGTTGTGTCACACAAAGGCATGATGTCATAGTAGCTTATGCCTATCATTCCTAGCAGTCTGAGGAACTGCCCAGTATTCTTAAGGGCAGCGTGGGTGACAGTGGAAACCTCTCACAAAGCAAAGCAAGAGCTCTGCTTCTATTACAGTGTGACTACCTTTCATTCTATACTCTCAAGAACACAATTGATTCGGATGTTGTTATTTTTTTTTTTTTTAACTTCACAGTACTTGTATATAAGGTGATTGGCTCCAGGCTACAGCTCAAGTCTAAACGTGAAATCCATCCTGTTTTTTATATACATCTCATTCACGAAGCCTGAACATAACTTTACATATTCCAAATATTTTGTGCAGGAAGCAAAGTTTAATGGTGTGAAATTTTCTCTTGTGACATGTTAGACTTCTATAAATGTTAGACTTTACAGGATTTTATTGTTCCAATTGGACAGTAGAGTTTTTTTTCCTTAAAAGATCAAAGAATGCTCATCCCAGGATATAGGGTCTCTTAGAGGTCCTTCAAAAGGGAGCAAAAATGGAGTTACATCCCCTCTGGAGTCATGAGACAGGATCTGCCAATCACTTTAATAAGTGCAAGATAAAGGGTGCAGCGCAGGTCGGTGATCGATCGATGGAGCATGTTTCATAGGCGCAAGCTCTGGGTTCCAACACCACGGGGGTAGGGCAAGATAAAACACTTTCCAAAGGATGCTGCCCAGAAAGGTCGGGGTTACTGACAGCTTAGCCCTAGCTAAATCCCTGGTCCATTGTCTTCGACCTGACACCAGAATGTCTCATCTCAGCTGGCAGGCTGCAAGCTGGAATGACGTCAGAGCGGGGCTGGCCAAGACCAGCGGATCTGGGAACTGCTTCTTTCCAGCCAAAGGGAATCTTTCCCAGATGCTGGGATACACCGTCAGGTCTCAACCCCCATTCTCTCTCGCCCCTCCTCTCCATTACCGGCCTATCACACACAGCTTGGTTCATTTTCAGGAAATTAGATCCGACTAGCAAAAGGAGGAAGGAGGGGGGATGGGGGCCACTCATACACATGCAGCCCAAAACCCTGCTTTAAAACAAAAGACTCTTGAAATAATTAGTCCAAGATCTTGCAGAAGTCTACTTAAGAATGGATTTTCCACAGCAACCAGACTGCCATACCAAAAAAAAAAAAAAAAAAAAAAAAAAAAAAAAAAAAAAAAAAAAAAAAAAGAAAGAAAAAAAAAAGTGAGCTGCTTTCCACCTCGTCCAACTTGCCTAGATTCTGGGTACTCTTGGGGGAAGGGTGGGTGGCATTAACATCGAAGACTGGCTCAGAAAGATCCAACAGGTAGCCTAGACAGGAAATCCAGACCTGCTTTCTAACCTGTAACACTTGAGCTTCCCAAAAGCCCCAGATGAACTAATTTAGCATCATCATCATGCGGTGGGGTGTGGGAAGCCGTTGGTGGCGGGTGGCTGGCTGTGCTTGGAGGTGCCATCACCACCTAGGCTGAAAGCAGACCCCACGGTCTGGCCTTCTTGCCAGGCCAGCCCTGAGCTGGGGCCCAGCTTTCTGCAAGGCTTTATCTATCTATTCAGTAAAGCGACGCTCTTTTAATCCAAGGGTCTGGCCCCTTGGAGCCCGTGGAAACCAACAAAGAGAAAGAAAGTCAGCCCGCTCCCTGTCCCGCACGCGGCACTGTATACATATTTAAAATAGCCTGCAAAGTTTCAGAACCGGAACTTGAGCTCCCTCTAGGAGATCCTATCCCGAGCGCGGATTTAATTCTCCAACCACCACAACAAAGAACAGAGTTTGAGAGCGCACAAAGGCAGGCGAAGGGGTAGAAGAGACGGACGGCTACACAAAGGCCGGGAAGACTCGGCTGGCTCACTCGCCCCTGGCCCTCCACTCGCTTCCAGACGCCCTTCATCCCCAACACTGTGAATGGGACCTTTCTAACAGCGCGCTGTGCGGAGCCCCGCAGGGCTCCAGGACGCCTTCTGGGCCGTCCCAGACACTAGGAAAGTTGGCTCAGGACCTAGACCTGCGTGGTCTCTGCTCACCCACCCGCCCAGAGACTCACCGTTACACCACTGGAATGGGTGCATCAATGAAGTCAAGGTCGGCTTCCCTGAGCGAACAGAAGCAAGGTGTTAGAGCCGGCAGGGCTGTGCACGGAGACCGCCGGGATGGAGATGCAACTCCCGGAGGAGTGGAGTCGGGGGCTGCAGAGAGGCCGGTCTGCAAAGCAACAAAGAGGGCAGAGGAGAAAGCAAAGTCTTTAGGAATGAAGCCCTGCGGAGGGCCCGGGCCGGGAGGGCAGCCGAGAGAGCCGGGATGCCCGGCCGAGAAGGCAGCAGCCGGGACACGAAGCCGGGCTCGGGTCCCACTGCGCTGAGCAGAGCGCGCTGGGATTCCGAAAACTGACACCGCGCGGCTCACACCCCCTCCCTGGGACTGCTCCCTCGCGGGAGCCCGCCCCCTTTTCGTCACCTGCCCTCAGGCCAATGGGAGCCTTTCTCCTGCCCCCGGGTATTATTTACAAGCCAGTTTACCCTCTAGACACGGAAGCTTTTTTTGCTAGGCAGACACCTACCCTCCTCCTAGCCAGACCTGGGGAGTCCTTAGTCAGCCGGGAGGCGTGAGAGGCGACGCCTGCAGGGGGCGAGGATCGCCGCCTCCTAGGACCCGGGCGGGGAGGGCTATGGTGGAAGAACGACACGAGGATTAGTGCCACTTTTGTTTTCCGCCCACAGATCCGTGCCTGTCTCTAATTTCTATAGCTTTGTAGAAGCCAGTCCTTGGGGCTTGGCTCCACTTGTCCTTTGCCGTTAGACCTGGCTATGCGTTATGCGTGGCAGCTAGCGCATTCCCAGACCCACCGCGAAAGGAGGGAACTGAGAGGCAACAGGGCAAAGCAGATGAAACTCAAAACTCGATCTTCAAAGGGCTATTGTTCTCACCTCTCACTTCAAGACAGAGTCCTCTTTTACAAACAAGAATTTAAGGCTTAAAGCTGAAGGCCATACCTTGCCAGGATTCTAATCTCCTAGATTGTGACTGAAAACCAGAAACTGGCTTTGTCAATGACCAAGGCAGGGGTCTTGCTTCAGTGTTGAATGAACAGGGGGATGAAGAAAAAAGAAAAAGAACGGTGGTCTCAATTCTCCGTGTAGTATTATTTCTTTTGCACAACATTGCATAGTTTATTTTATATGTTTATTTTGTTAATAGCCATTTGGTCCTAACTGGCCTCCAACTCAAGAGATCTGCCTTCCACTGCCTCCAGGGTGCTGGGACTAAAGGCCTGGGCCACCACACCCAGCTTGTTTATCTTTCTACTTAAAGTATTAGCATCGAGTGGACAGAATATAACAGTACCCTGGTACGAGGAGCCACAGCGGTGGTCAGAAGCAGTGTGTGAGGAGTTCCACAAATAAGCAAGCAAAATGGCCTGCTCTTCCTTTGACAAGATTTATCCCACTATTGATCTGTTGGAACTGAGTTTCTGGCCCCTAAGTAAGCTAATGCATGTGAGTGAATGCTTTGCCATTTCAAAGGACAGTCGTTAAAGTATAAAATATCCTGACCTGCATCTCAGAGCTGCTGGAACAAATGCAGTCTTCATATCTCTGGGGATGGTCGGATAGTCTCCAAATTCAAAGACCTTTGTGGACAGCCGACTGTGGTGTTTGCATATAAACCGTATCTCCATTAACATCAAGTCTCACCCCCACCCCCAAATATTTGTATAACTTGACAATATGGAAAACTCAATTCAGTGGGGGAGTGTTGTGTACAGATCAAATTTCTGGTTTTGGTTTGTTTTTTGTTTTTGTTTTGCTGTTGTTGTTGTTGTTTGAGACCGGGTTTAACTATGTAGCCAGGCTAACCTCAAACACAGAGGTTTGGCTCCCACTGCCTCCTGAGAGCTGGGATTAAAGGTGTGTGACACCACTGCCTGGCTGTCTCACTGCAAAGGGTTTCTAGAGACCTCTCTGATCCTCCCCGAAGCCCTGCCCCCTCCACTTCAGAGCCCCAGGAGAAATGTGACATCTAATAACTCCTGAGCTTGAACCCAGAGATTCTGTTTTTAAAAAAGTCCTCGCCTTAAACTCACAGGGATCCACCTACTTCCAATGTGCCTTGTCCCCTGTACTAATCCTGCAGTTGTAGAGAGAAATTAGTTCTGATTTGATACTGACCAGGAATCAGTCTCCTAATGTATCCATCTGAGTCTTTCCTTTGCTTAACTCCTCCTGGGCTTTGGTGCTCGTGGCTCTGTGTGCCACTCAAAGCTCTTGAGCCCTTGCCTGCTTTCTGAATGCTTGCCTTCCCTGAGTGCTGGTCACCAGCCTGAAAGCTCTCAGCTTTTCTTATACAGAAGCAAAGTAGGAGAAAACAAAGGGAGAAAAAAAAGTAATTCTGACTGAAAAAGCAAATTCCAAGTGTGCACAGCATTTCCTAGAGACATAGTAAATTGTATTCACCCTCCAGGTCAGGCGTTGATCCTATTTCCATTCTGTTGTGAAAGAAGAAGGGCCTTTGGAGGGGAAGGCGACAAGAAGGGAGAAATTCCTTCACATCCTATTCCCCTTCAGGAAAACACTGAGAAGGCAGACCGCAGGAGGTGTTCCTGCAGATAGCCAACAGAGCTGAGCGGTGAATACCCCAGGGTGTACTCACAAGAACTGTGCTACAGTGGGACCATGTGTTCTATCTATAATTTATACTTTTGTTTTCTTTTCTTTTTTCCAGACTGGGTTTCTGTATGAGCACTGGCTGTCCTAGAACTCACTCTGTAGAGCAGGCTGGCCCCCAACTCAGAAATCTGCTTGCCTCAGCGTCCTGAGTGATGGGATTAAAGCTCTACACCACCACCATCCAGTCCAACTAATAATTTATACGTTTATGCATTGTATTAGTCAGGGTTCTCTAGAGTCACAGAACTTATGGTAGTCTCTATGTAGTAAAGGAATTTACTGATGACTTACAGTCTGTAGTCCAACTCCCAACAACGGTCAGCAGCAGCTGTGAATGGAAGTCCAAGGCCCCAGCAGTTGCTCAGTCCCACAAGGCAAGCAGGCGAAGCAGAGTGAACCTTCCTTCTTCCAATGTCCTTATATAGGTCTCCAACAAAAAAGTGTGGCCCAGATTAAAAGTGTGTGCCACCACATCTTTAATCCCAGATGATTTTTGCTTGAACTGATAGATCTTCCAATCTTAATCTTCTGGGATTCATAGCCACTATGCCGCCACACCTTTAATCCCAGATGACCTTGAACTCATAGATCTTCCTATCTTAATCTTCTGGGTTTCATAACCACTATGCCTCAAGATCTCCATGCCAAGATTCAGGTTGGAAACTTGTATCTCTCAGCCTCCAGATTAGGGCCACAGGTGAGCCTTCTAACTCTTGGATTGTAGTTCATTTTAGATATAGTCAAGTTGACCACCAGGAATAGCCACTACTCGAATGCTGTTTCAAGCTCCCAGCAAGTTCTCCTAAGGCTAGTTATCACCCTTATCACTCCATCCTGACAACGTGACAACAGTTTAGGGCCTAAGATGGGGGCGTGCAATGAAAATGTTTTATCCTTGGACATTTTCATAGTTTGGTTCCTCAGAAATTAATCTGCACTCACGTGGCCAACTGGCTTCTGACAGAAGTGCTGAGAACAAGCAGTGGAGAAGAGGCAGTCAATAAACATTGTTGGAAAACTGGGTTCACAAAAGAATGAGTCTCTAGGTTTCCTTATCACCAAACCCCAAAGCAACTCAAAATGAGTCAAAGATCTAGTTATTAAACCTGAAATCCAAAACTGGGTGTGGTAGCTCACACCTTAAATCCTGCAGTGAAGTGCCAGGCCAGCCTGGGCTACTGGGTGGGACCCCTATCAGAAAATCAAACAAAACCAAACAACAAAACAAAAACCACACAACGCAACACAACAAAAATCCTAGAGCGATAATCCGACTGTTAGAAACCACTAGGGAGACACTTGAAGACATTGGAGAAAGGATTCTTTAGATAAAACTCCACAGGCCACAGAAGCAAAGACACACCTATGGATTAAACTAGACTAAGACTCTTACTTTTGCATGTCAAATGGTAGATTTAAAAGACAGCCTGGTCAACATAGTGAGTTCTAGGATAGTCAGGAATTACATTGAAAGACAGCCTCCAGCCAGGCATTGGTGGCACACGCCTTTAATCCCAGCACTTGGAAGGCAGAGGCAGGTGGATTTCTGAGTTCAAGGCCA
>NW_022196905.1:172194049-172198151 GCF_008632895.1 Mastomys coucha | reverse complement strand
CACAAAAAAAAAAAAAACCCCAAACCAAACAAATCAACAACAAAGTCATCTGCCTACAGCCTCTGGGATATAAGCTACCCTACCAATGGTCTAATATCTTACCCAGAACTATGAGATCCCTGGTCCCTTGATCCTAAAAAGTCCCCATTAGCCTACCTTTCCCGATTTTCTCCTAAGGCTAGTCTACCCTTGCTGTTTCCTGGGTTGTGAGCAGTGGTTTGTAGCCTTCGCTATAGCCTGGGATTTCCCGTCTGATTTGACAGGCAAATCACCAAGCAAATTCCCTGTCAGCATCTGGAGCCAACTGGGAGAAAGTTGCTGGCACCGTGAAGTTTTCCCCGCAGAGTTCTTGGAGAGCAGCCCAGTGCTTGTCTCAGGGAAGCAGGGGGTAGTTTCTCAGCTCACAAGCCAGTCTGGTGTTCTGCAGACAGCAAAGCAGGAGTCTCCAGCCTGCCCCAGGTAACTTTCTCTGTGTCTATTACCAGGAGATTAGATCCATCCCCTCCTCCTTGACTCCTAGTATTTGACTCACAAAGCTCCAATCTCAGCCCATTACCTTGAAAGAGCCTGAGCTCCTGATCACAGATGAAGCCGATGACCAATCCTAGCCTGTAGAGAATGCATCAAGAGGGTAAATAAAAGTATTAACCTGGGGAGAGTACAGTTTGCTTCTAGAATGTCTAACTAAGTCCAGGCAAGGAGGGTCCTGCCATAGGTGTAAGGGCACTGACTGTCACCACACTCCACCCCAGGGCCAGGCAGTTGACCCTAATGCCACAGAGAGAAGGAGTCCTTCCTTTTATTAGAAATAAAGACAGATATGTTCCAAGATTTGTCACCTAAGGAATAAAGAGGAAGTGACTCGAAGCTGAACACGCAGGCAAGGGCTCATTCCATTTCCATTCCGTAATACCTGCCTGGCACAGAAATCTCCCAGCTGCCAAGCCAGAAGAGGCTTGGCTGGTTCACACAGGTGAATAATCACAACCTCAAAACTACCACAGCAGGAAGGAAGCCAGGAGAATGTCAAGGTCAATGACTCCCCACCCACCCTCTTTTCTTCCCGGCTACCTTTTTCTTTCTTTCTTTTTCAGATGTATGCAGGAGACACACAGCTTTATTAAGGATTCCACCAAAAGTTTGGCAAACGTTTTAAAACATATTTATAAACATTATGCTCCCCTTCTCAGCTGGCAGCACTTTAAAAAAGACAATACAAGAAAACAACCATCTGGAACCAACATTAGTTCACGATCCTTACTTATCTGACTGCAAGATGTACGGTCCCTCTCTCTACAGCCCTTAATAGTTCCAGGCAGCAGATACACTCCAGTTTATGCTGTCAGATGAATTAGAGTACGCTGTGGGTAAATACATCTACTCTTATTCAAGACATATTTTTGTTATTTTGATGTGTGTGTGAGAGAGAGAGTGTGTGTGTAAACATGTATCCATGAGTGCCTATGGAGGCCAGAAAAGCGTACCGGGATACCCCAGAGCTGGAGTTGGAGGAGATTGTGAACAACCTGCTGTGAGTGCTGGGAACCGAACCTGGATCCTTTGCTAAAGCAGCAAGAGCTCTTAACAGGCATGCTCTGTCTCCAGCCCCAGTATCTGTTCCCCTTTATATTCATGGCACCTGGGATTCAGAAGAAAACAATGTTTCAGCTTACATGTCCTGGATACATTAGCCACTTGCTTAATTACATACTTCTATGAAGGATGTTTTGAAGAGAGAAGAGATGTGCAGAGAAGTGAAGTCCATGATTTTGTTTCCCTTTGTTGAGCCCGGAGTGAACCCAGGAACAGGCACATGAGAGACAAGTGTGTTACCGGGAAGCTGCACCCCCAGCACCGAGCTCAGGTATTTCAAATAAATTTTACTGGGAGATCAGGTAAGGGAGCCACTGAGCATCACAGAAATAGTTCCATTTTTGTTTTACACGTGCAGGTTTTGTTTTGATCTTTTTAATTACAAGAGATTGGAAACCCATGTGTGCTGAGGATGTACATGACCACTGAGGTATAGCAGCCCTTGCCATTCATTTCCAAACACAAGAGTCTGTGCTAAAAATGGACTTGTAAACCAGCAACCGTCTCCAGCCCTTCATTTTAGAATAAGAAGAAATGAGTGACTAGGGGGCAAAGAGATGCTACAGAAAAGCCAGATGCGGGGCAGGCAAGATGGCATAGTGGGCAGAGTCCCGTGCACATGGGCCTGATGATCTTAGTCCCATCCTAGGATTCAACAGACAGCCAACTCCTAAGACTTATACACACACACACACACACACACACACACACACACACACACACACACACACTTTTAAAAAGCCATGTGTGTTATCCCAATACTTAGGAAGTGAAGGCAAGAGGATCAGGAGTTCAAGGCCACCCTTGGCTACATAGTGAGTTCCAGGCCATCCTAGTCCATATGAAGCTCTGTCAATAAAATGGAATCATGGGCTGGTGAGATGGCTCATTGGGTAAGAGCACTGACTGCTCTTCCAATGGTCATGAGTTCAAATCCCAGCAACCACATGGTGGCTCACAACCACCCATAATGAAATCTGACGCCCTCTTCTGTGTACTTATTTATAATAATAAATAAATAAATCTTTAAAAAAAATTAAAAAAAATAAAATGGAATCAGGAGGAAGGAAGAAAAGAAGGGAGAAAGGGATAGAGGCATGGATGCATGGATGGATGGACAGATGGATAGAGGGAGGGAGGGAGGGGTAAAGGAGGAAGGGAAGAAAGGAGGACAAAGAAAACCCAAACCAGGCTCAGGTGCAAGCACTATCGGGTACTCAGTGGCATCTACTGCTCCATCTTCCCTGTATTAATGGAATAGCCCTGAGCTTAAACCACACCCATCATTGCCCAGCTACAAGCCGTCATCTTGAAGAGAAATGTAACCAGGGGTCAAAGTTCACACTGGCAGCAGGCAGATGGAAGTAAGGCTCTGCTCCTTCCAAGGAAAAGACTGTCCCCTCCCTCTTGGGTCCCCTTTCCATGGAACACGGAACACGGGACTGGCAAGGATCGGTTGCAACAAACAAAAGCCGATCTGTGCAAGAAAGAGGGAAAGACCGAGGCCACAGCTGAGGAATGAGGGATCTGTTTCTCTAGGCAGTTTCATGAAGCAAGGCCACCGCCGTGCCGTGCCGCCTTCTTTAAGATATTCATGAGGCAAAAATAAAGTGCACCATTTGAGCTCCCTAACAACTCCACGTGTCTGTGCTACGGTGGCCATATTATTTAGTTGTTGTTAAGTAGAAAATGACTCCAAAATTCAGTGGCTTAAAACAAATGCTTGAGCACTTGGGAGGCAGAGGCAGGCGGATTTCTGAGTTCGAGGCCAGCCTGGTCTACAGAGTGAGTTCCAGGACAGCCAGGGCTACACAGAGAAACCCTGTCTCGAAAAACCAAAAAAAGAAAAAAAGAAAAAAAAAAAGAAAAAAAAAACAAAAAAAACCCTAAATGCTTGAAGCTAGTGTGACGGCTCAGTGAATAAGGATCCTTGTGGCCAAGCTTAAGGTCCCAATTTTGATCCCTGGAGCCCTAAGGTGGAAGGAGAGAACTGACCCCACTATTGGTCTTCTGGCCTCCTGACCCCATCCACGACACAATAAATGATAAAAAAAAAATAGATAAATAGATAAATAAATAAATGAATAAATAAATTTTAAGTGCTGATTGTGGTACCACAGGTCTTTAACAGAGGCCATAACTGGATTGTGAGACCCTGTCTCAAAAACTACTTGTTCTCCTGATCTCCATGGGTCATCTGCAGAGCATGCCTCTGTGACAGTCTCTGTGAGATCTCTCAGGAGGTGACAGCCGGCACTGTGGTCACAATAGTCAGCATGTACATTGTCAAGCTCACTCTCTCAGGCTGCCGTCTAAGAGACAAACCTGGTTCCTCATGCAGCTTCTCCACATGTCTTTATGGCTTGGTCCTGACTTCCCTAAGAGTGAACCAGAGTGGCCAAGAATTAGACCATTTTGGTTGTTGTTGTTTGTTTGTTTGTTTTTGTTTTGTTTTTTTGTTTTTTGAGACAGGGTTTCTCTGTGTAGCCCTGGCTGTCCTAGAACTCAC
>NW_022196905.1:172175117-172193908 GCF_008632895.1 Mastomys coucha | reverse complement strand
TGCCTCCTGAGTCCTGGGATTAAAGGCCTGAGTGCTGAGATTAAAGGTGTGCACCATGACACCTGGTTTAAAACCTTCTGTTTTGTGTTTTTTGTTGTTTATGAGACAGGGTTTCTCTATGTAGCCCAGGCTCTCCTGGAACTTATTATGCAGCCCAGTCTGGTCTCGACCTCACAGAGACCTGCCTGCCTCCCAAATCTGGGATTAATCCTGAACGCTGGGATTAAAGGCATGAGCTAAACAGATGATTTTAAGAAACCTGGTAAAGGGGGAGAGCTTAGCAGGAGAGCTCACTCCACGGAACAGCCGTGCCTCTGTCGAATAACCATGCCGCATGGAGCTGTCACTAGCATAGGTGGGCTTATCTTCTTCAAACTGTTTAACAGAAACTGGAAGCCCATGCTAGTCACTGAAGTCACAGGGCAATAAATGAAACATCCCGGACTGTTGGGCTCCATGCTCCATCTCCAGTTCTTCCATCTTCCTGTCTTTGCCTGGTGAAATTTCGTTTTGTTTTTTTATTTTGTTTGGATTTTCAAGACCTGACTTCTCTATATAGCCTTGGCTATCCGGGAACTCTGTAGATGAGCCTGGTGTCAATCTCAGATTCAGAGATCTGCCTGTCTCTTCCTCTCTGGAGCTAGGATTGAAGGCGTGAGCCACCACTGTCCGCTTTATCTTTATATCTGATGCTTCTGAATCTCCACCTTGCTACTTTCCTGCACGTGTCAGAGATCAGTCTGGTTATTTATTTATTTTTATTTATTTATTTTCATTATTATTTTACATTATGAGTGTTTTGCCTGCACCTATGTCTGTGTACCATGTGCGTGCCTGGTATCCAAGGAGGTCAGAAGAGGACATTAGATCCCCTGGAACTAGAGTTACAGATGGCTGGAAGCTTACATATGGGTTCTGGGATCTCGAACCCAGGTCCTCTGGAGGAGCAGCCAATGCTCTTAACTGCCGAGCCATCCCTCCAGCTCCTGCCTTTTGTTTTTGAGACAAGGTCCCTCCAGATAACACAAGATGCCTTTAATTCAAGATCTTTCTGCCCCAGCCTTCAAAATACCGGCATTACACCCATTCACCACCACACCTAGGTAGCATTTTTTTTTACATATGTATTAAGTGTTTATGAGTTATTCAGTTTTCTTCCTCAGCACTTTCATACATGTGTATGATACATTCTGGTTTCTCTCACTCCCACCCCGTAAACGCCCCTTGCTCCTTAAAGTCCCTTTGTCACATGCCTGTCTTTGTATTAGGCACCTCCTGATCTACCCACTGGAGCCTTGAGGACTCACCCTGGGGTACATAAGTAAAAACAATGATTGCATCTAACCCAGAACCCACCAGCATCCAGTAGCTAAGCAGCATGGGATATGGTTCTAGCATTTTGTAACCCCTTTTCCTGATCTCCGTCTCTGACATTCTTTCTGCCCACTCTTCCTCCATGGCCTCTGACCTTAGAGGAGTGGGTCCCGGTGCCCCGTTTGGGGCTAACCATTGAGCTACCAATTCCTCTCAGTACTTTGAGCAGTCATGAGTCCATTGCGAAGGGAAGCAGGCTGAAGACAGGGTGTAGCATTTGTCTATGGGTAACACTGAAATTTTAAAAGGCAGGTTGGTATCATGTCTCTTCAGCTGAAAGGCTGTGATAAATTCCCTCCTAGGGTCTTTCTTAGTCTGGTTTATTTCCTTCAGGGGGGGTTGGTTTCTAGCTCCATTCATTTCTCCACAAATGTTACAACTTCCTTTTTTTTTATGTTCGGGGGGGGGGGGTAAAAAAATCCCATTGTGTATACTTACCAGTTCTGTTATTTTTGAAATGTGAGCGATATATGGAGAAAAGTCTTCATGGTGAGTCCAAAGGCTTATATCAATATCTTATCAACGCTGTAAAGTTACCGCAGTCCTGATAGATGAACCAACACACGTGGATTGTTTTACAGCTGCACGAGTCTCGCATCTGACAGATCTCATTGGACCTGTTGCTAGCAGGGGCAGGGCCCCTGGGTGCAGCACGCGGAGCCAGCATGATTGTAAGGTAGCTACCAGCCTTGTTCCAGATGCGGCTGCCTCCTTGGGCTCCCAAGCTGCAGTTTACTCTTGAGCTGTGCTGCCGCGGCACCTCCCAGCTGGGATTAGTTACAGGGGTGAAGAACTGGGCAAACATTCCTCTCCTTCCCCAGAGACAGACAGCTGAGTCTCCGAGGGCAGCAGCTTCAAGGGCTTGAGTCAATAATGATAAAGGAGGAGGCTGGGGACAAGAGAAGGCGCGGACGGCTGGACAGACTGGAATCAGAGGACTCCCAGAGGGCTGCAGCTCAGTCAGCTGAAGGCACAGGCTGCTGCAACGAACATGGTCGTCTGAGGTCCACACGTTCGACTACCCAAGGAGAGGGCGGAGGAAACTGGATACCGAACCTGTTTTTGTAAGTAGGAGCCAGATCAGATCATCTATGACAGGTGTCACAAAGCTGGTTTGGAGGCTGGGGCTGTGTGATATTTAGGCTGTGGGCTCCTCTTGTCCCCTTTGAACTAGACAGAGAGTTGTAATCCTTAGAAAAGGCTCGGGACTCCTCAACCCACAGCTATCTCAGACGTAAAACCAAGGAAGAGGTGGCTGCTGGTTCCTAAACACTGGGGCAGTTGCTCCGTAGCAATTCTTCCTCTTACACCTGATATCCCCCACCCACATTCATGCACACGCACGCACGCACGCACGCATGCACGCACCTGCATGCACGCATGAGCGTATGCATGCACACACGTTTCGAGCGCACACCAGGAGACCGGATGTGGACTGAAGGCCGAGCATGGCAGTACAAGTTGTTGAATGCAAAGACTCTAGAGCAGTGGTTCTCAACCTTCTTCATGCTGCTATCCCTTCATACAGTTCCTTATGTTGTGGGGACCCCAACTATAAAATTATTCCCATTACTACTTTACAATTGTAATTTTGCTAGTGTTGTGAATAGTGATGTGAACATCTGTGTTTTCCGACGGCCTTAGGTGACCCCCTGTGATAAGGTCATTTGACTCCAAAGTGGTCACGACCCACAAATTGAGAAACATGGCCCTAGCACCAGACTTAAATTATAGTTGTTGCTGGTTTCTTTCTTTTTTTTTTCTGAGACAGGGTTTCTCTGTGTAGCCCTGGCAGTCCTGGAACTCACTCTGTAGACCAGGCTGGCCTTGAATTCAGAAATCTGCCTGCCTCTGCCTCCCAAGTGCTGGGATTAAAGGCGTATGCCACCACCGCCTGTAAATTATAGGTTTTTTTTTTTTTTCATTTTCTATTTGCAGGATCTTGGAAACACTAGTTAACCTGTTTCCCTGTGACTAAGAATGGTACCTTCATTACTTCACAGGGGCTAGTGTCTGTAAACACAGACGGATGCTTCCCTGTCTTTAAGAACTATACTGGTTACCTTTTAAAAAAAATACTTATTTATGGGTACGGGTGTGTCTGTATGTGTTCACATGCTGAAGAAGGTCAGAGTGATGCCAGATCCCTTGGAGCTAGACTTACCTATAATTGTCAATTACCTGTTGTGGGTGATGAGAATCAAGCTCATGTCATGCACTAGAACAGTATGCAACCTTAACTGCTGAGCTGTCTCTCCAGCCTTGTGTTGATTAGTTATTAACTGCCTATTTGAGACAACCTAGAATGGTCTCAGAAGAGCGTCTTAATATGATAATTAGCCAAAGTATTTTGAGAAAAAAAAAAGCGTCAGATAATGAACTCTCAAAAGAGTTTTGGTACAAGCTGAAGGTGAGTTGCTAATGAGGGATTATTTAGACCAGATTGACCTGTGGATAAGTCTGGGCTGGGGCTGAGTGTCTTTTCATTGACAGGGAGACCAGGTCCACTGTGAGAGGCACCATTCCCTATGCTGAGCCCTGAACTGTGAAAGATTAAAGAAAGTGTGGGCTGAGACTTAGAGCAAACAAACAACAAGCCTTATATTTATTCTCTCTCTGCTTTTGACGGTGGACATTGACGTTTTAAGTGTCTGCCTTACCCAGGAATTAGTGGGATGTGATCTGGAATGACAAGCCAATGAGCGCCCTCTTCCCTAAGTAGCCTTTTGTCAAGATCTATCATCAAAGCAACAGAAATCAAACTAGGAAATTAACGAATAGCAACATATAATCAATTCTGGAAGATAATCTTGAAATGCACTCTTTAGAAGAAGTGAGAATCAAATTCTCAAGTTACTCATCATGAAAAAAAAAAAAACCCACAGGCCACAGTCAGACTGAACAAATATGCCACTGTAATATGTTACTAGTAATATGCATTTTAGATGTTAAAGAAAGATGACCATTCTATTGCATTGCTATACTGCTGGATTCATAGTTACAGTGGATCCTTCTGTGAGCTTGAATTATTTATAGTCATTGTCATCTTCACCACCACCACCACCACTACCATCATCATCACCATCACCATCACCATCACCATCATCATCATCTGTGGCGCTGGGGATTGAATACAGGCTCTCTTGCAAAAAAAAAAAAAAATTAGGCAAGTGTTCTACTACTAAGCTATATTCCCATATGTTATTTTTAATTATGTTTAATTCATTTGACACTTTTTAAAAGCTGATTGTGGGGCTGGTGAGATGGCTCAATGGTTAAGAGCACTGACTGCTCTCCCAGAGGTCCTGAGTTCAATTCCCAGCACCACATGGTGGCTCACAACCATCTGTAATGGGATCTGATGCTCTCTTCTGATGTGTCTGAAGACAGCAACAGTATACTCATATACATAAAATAAATAAAATAAATTTTGAAAAAAATTGTGAGAAGTTCTATGTAATGATGCCCTGTCTCAAGGTGTCAATGCCCCAGTACTGGGATTACACACATGTGTGCAACCATACCTGGCTTTGGCTCATGGCTCTAGTAAGGAACCAACCGATTTTGACTTGAATTGCTGATGAGGGCTTCTCGCCTGTTGATAAATGGGTCCTCAGAGGATACCAGGCTTTGAATCCTCAGCTGATGAGCCTGATTTCCCCTCATATCACAGGTCTCCTTGGAGAGTCAGTATCTGTATATTGTGAGATGAGAATTCTGCTTCCTACAAGTATGGAGGCAGGGAGGGTCCAGTATTGGCAAGGCCTATAAGGCAAGTGGAAATATGACAAATGCAGATGACTGGGAACAAAAAGCTCTTGGTCTGAAAGGACCAGGTCAGGAGAGAACCATGTGAGCTTGGTTCGAACCAGTGAACTCCCTCGTTGTCTCAAGAGATGGAGGTAGAGCCCATGGCCATTTAGATGCTAAGTCTTACCTATGAAATGACCACATCGTCCCGTGGAAGAAGCCAGAACCGCTGTCTGTAAACAGGACTTAGACATGGTGCATCCCATCGGCCGAAATGTTAAAGCAAGTGCTTGGTACTGCACAGAAAAGGTGAGAGAGACATCTGTGCCTCTTGGACAGTAGAGATGCAAACTGTGAAGGTGTTTCCCAGCTTTAGATGAAGTAAGACACATAAATAGAACTAGGACATTAAGTAACTGTATAGAATCCACCCTGGAAGATAATCTTTAAATGTGCTCTTTATTCATATATTCTCTAGAAACCACACTTTTCTGCTAGAAGTGAGTCACTTCATATAAAAGTGACTTGAAAATTTTTAGTGCATACATTTGTGAGAGTCTCTCTGTGTGTGTGTCTCTGTGTGTGAGAGAATGTGTGTGTGTCTGGGTGTGTGAGAGAGTGTGTGTGTGAGTCTGTGTGAGTTTGAATGCGTGTGTGTATGCATGTGTGTGTGTGAGAGAGAGAGTCTGTATTTGTGTGTGTTTGTGTGAGAGAGTGTGTGTGTGTGTATGTGTGTGTCTGTGAGAGTGTGTATATGTTTGTATGTGTGTGTCTGTGTGTGTGTGAGAGAGTGTGTGGGTGGTCTGTATGTGTGTGTGTGTCTGTCTGTGTGTGTGTGTGTCTGTATGTGTGTGTGTGAGTCTGTATGTGTGAGTTTGTATGCATGTGTGTATGCGTTCTTTGTGTGTGTGAGTGTTCGTGTGTTACATCACGCATGTATCTTGCTGGCCCATTTTCCCCCTGTATTTTTTACTTTCACTTTCTCTATCCTCTTTGCCCACTCTGACAGGTACAATCAGAATAAAAGAGAGTACAATTTACTTTTTCACTAGAGTTGCAGTGCCTGCCTGGTAGTTGAGATAACTTGGTCTTCCTGTCTACAGTACTTAGGCTACATTCCTCTGAAAGGAACCTGGAAGGATTTGATGAGAAAGCAACTTTGGTGCCTACAGTAGGACACTTAGGGCTGATCTTTATTTAAGATTAATATTCTGTTGTCTCATCATCCTGAGGGGACAGAGAGACCTATCCTTGGAAGATAGAAAGTCCCTGGGTGGTCCCTCTCTTCTGGACAGTATAGCTGCAGACATCAAGATTTTGGTCCTCTGCTTCCCCCTTGTGGATAAATTGGAAATAACAGCTCAAGCTTTCATAGTGTTGTGTAAGAATTGGTGGAGGGTTAGGGAGCTAGAAAGAGAGCCTGGGGTTTCTAAAAGGGAGGGGTCAAACTTTTAATGACGCCAAGACGCTTTCTTCATTTTCACCTCTTTATTTTTTTACTCCAGACGCATGGTTTTCAGTGAGAATATGGCCACCTAAAGACTCCAAGTCATTTGACCCTGAGCAGCTCCCATAGGGTGTCAGGTCAGTCCTCACACACCTCCTCTTCCTGGAGGTGCACAGCTCTAACTTTCTCCCTCTGCATTGGTGGCTTTCACACCACTCCATCACCGACCTACTCTATATGATGTTTTCTGCAACCTGTACCACCTTCCTTCACATCGTGTCGCTGCATCCCTGACATCCCCACTGCTCAGGTACTGCAGGGCAGTGGTCCTTTTGTTTGGAAGGTGAGGGAGGCGGACACTTGAACACAATGAAGGAAAGAGATTCTGAGTCATTTGGGCACACCCTGCTGGAACTAATCCTAATGGCAGAGCCATTCTCTACTTACAGCCCAGCTGCTTCCTTCCCCGGTCAGCAGCCCCCACTGATCACACTGCCCAACCTGGCTCTCCATCCCCATCCACAAGGAGCCACAGTGGTCTTGGGGGCTCTTCACTCTCCTGCCACTGGGGGAGGATGGGTTGTCTGACCTTGCTACTACCTGCCACCTGGGTTTTTGCTTCCCAGCTGGGAGCCAGGCAACCACCCGGGAGACCTGGCCTGATTCCTTTTAGCTCATGCCTCCAGACCCTGCCGCAGCCTACGGTCCAGGGCTAGGAGCTGCCTCAAGAAGCCCCGGTTGGGGATGATGCCTCTGTGGTCCTTGACTTTCTTGATGGCCTCCACGAGGGTGAAGTGGTGATACAGCATGAGGTAGGCCAGCACCAGGGTGGCGGATCTGCTCACTCCCACCGCACAGTGCACCAGGATCTTCCCTGGCAAGAGGAGGAGACAGACATCTGAGAGACTGCTGTGTGAAAATCTGCAAGAAGCTAGAGAGAGGTCAGCACAACTCACTTGGCTGTAAGCTGTGGCATATGGAGACAGAACTGGGCAAGGAAGAGCGGTGGGTGCAGAGAATGGAAGATCCTGGGGTGGTGAGATGGGTCCGTGGGTAAAGGCATTTTCCACACAAGCCTAACAACCTGAGTTCTATCCCCAGAAACCACACAAAGGTAGGAGAGACCTGACGCAACAAAATTGTCCCTTGACTTCTGCAGATACAGCATGGCACATATATGTGTACAACACACACACACACACACACACACACACACATGCACACACATACACAGATACTCAGTAGCAGCGCATGCATTTAGGATGAGCAAGATCCTGAGCTGGATTCCCAACACTTCGAGACGAATAATGAGGGTCCCTGGCAAATGGGAGAGGCCTGAGAGGAGTAGGAGGAGAGGATATTCCGAAGCTCAGTGTTTGTGAACCTGAGCAGAGCTCGGGTAGAGTCTTATTCCTGATGTAACCTGAGGCTTTGAACAGAGCAGAGACTCTGCTGACACTGGCCGGATGCATCAAAAGGAATCCTTCTGTGTTGCGCCTAGTCTCTCTTAGATCTCCACCACCCTTCTTTTGTGTGCATGTGTATGGTGGATGTATGTGTTCATGGTGTGTGTGTGTATGTGTGTGTGTGTGTGTGTGTGTGTGTGTGTGTGTGCAGGTGTAAGTGTGCCCATGGAGGCTAGGAAGTCAATATTGGATATCTTCCTTAGTTGTTTTCCTGATGATGATGATGATGGTGGTGGTGATGGTGATTGAGATAGAATCTCTTATTGAACCTCGATTTTGCAGAATAGGCTAGCTAGACAGGCTGGCCAACAAGCCCTGAGAGGCCCTTGTCTTTGCGTCCTCAGTGCTAGGAGACAGGACCCTTACATGGTAAGTGTTTTACAGACTGAGCCCTCCCCTTAGACCCTTCTTAACTCGTCTTTTGTTGCTTCATTTTTTTTGGTTATTTGAGACTGAGTCTTGATATATTGCTTAGGCTCAGCTCAAGCTTGGGTTCAAACAGGGCCGCTGCCAAGGTCTCTGGAAGAGCTGGGAATGATGGGCATATGACATTATGCCCTACCTCCACACCCTTCTATCTTGCAGTTTCCCTCAACGACTGAATATATTTTTATTTACATATACAGTTGTTTCTTGATATTCCAAGTGGAGTGATCCCAGGACAAACTTCCTATTACCAGTGTGCACGGATGCTCAATTCCCACATAGAAAACGATACAATATTTGCATAAAACCTACATGGCCCCCTTGCATACTCTTGGTCATCTCTAGATGACGTATGTCCACTAATAAAAATGCACATTCTAGGCAAATAGTTGTCACGCTAGACTATCCATGGAACAATGGAAAGAAATAAAGAAGTCTAAACGTTCTGCCTGTACTCGTGCCCCTAAATATTTTCAGTGTGCTGTTGGCTGAATCCGGTGATGCATAGCTCAGCAATACAGAGTGCTAACAGCTTTTCATTGACAACTAAGAATTTAAGAACCACGTTTAAGTGTAAAAATGACGGGAAAGCATGGAAACATGTTTAAAAAAAAAGTATTGAAACTCTGACATTTGTAACCTCAGCACCCAGGAGCAGCTTGCCCTGGATGGATGGCCCGAAAGGAGGCCCTCATCACTGTTTAATGTGCTACCTTGAAAGAGATAGTTGAGAGGATGTTTTTCTTTCCTTAGTGCTAGGTCCTGTGCATTTTGTCTTATTGTTTCTTGTCTTAAATATATTTATTTATTTTATATATGTGAGTATACTGTAGCTGTTGTCAGACACAGAACAGAAGAGGGCATGGGACCCCATTACAGACGGTTGTGAGCCACCATGTGGTTGCTGGGAATTGAACTCGGGACCTGGAAGAACAGTCAGTGCTCTTAACCGGGGAGCCATCTCTCCAGCCCATCTTATTGTTAAACTCTTGCTCCATCCTTGAACCCCTGGGACTTCTAAAAGCCACACCTATCGTTCTTTCTTCCTTTCTGCTTCTTCTCCTACCTCCTGGCTGGCTCAGTGCCCGATGGATGAAGTCCGCAGCGGTCTGAAAGTGGACGCTCATGTCAAAGGCTGGCGAGTCATGGGCCTCGACACCCAGGTAGCGGATGCCCAGTCCCTCGTAGGCCTCAGGGGTGCCTCGCCACCTGTTGTGGGAGGCGTTGAGGACGTGGGTGATGCCCAGGCGACGGAGCTCCCGGCGGTTGTTGGCTATATCCCTGTGTTAAATAGAAGTTAGAAGGGGTGTAGGGAAGCCTGTGGTAGCAGGAAACTTGGCTAGGTGTTGCTGTAGGCTGCACACCTCCGCTGTACTGACTAACCATAGTAGAAGAGAGGAAGGTGGCTAGTGACTATGGCTGTAATCAAATACTGGGAAGTGTAATTTTCCCTGGTCTGTAGAGTTCTAAAGGGCAGAACTAGGATCAAAAGGATTCAAGATTCTGAAAACAGGTTTCAATTTCACATGAGGAAGTGCACAATCAAGAGAGAGGTCTGGTCAGTAGTGGTGGTGCACACCTTTAATCCCAGCACTTGGGAGGCAGAGGCAGGCGAATTTCTGAGTTCGAGGCCAGCCTGGTCTACAGAGTGAGTTCCAGGACAGCCAGGGCTATACAGAGAAACCAAGAGAGAGAGAGAGAGAGAGAGAGAGAGAGAGAGAGAGAGAGAGAGAGATCTAGCTGATCAGAGGCTAGAACACTTCAAGAAAGATTGATTTTCTTGACATCTGGGTGTTCAAACGGGGGAAATCCTCAGTGGACCAACTTGGGGTACTATGGAGGGAGTTGTCCATCAGGGGCTTGGGTAAGCCCGTTTCTGTTTCATGCCTTTGCTGTGACTGTAATTTCTTGGTAGGATGTGTGCTTAACCTATGCAGCACCCTGGATTCTGTCCCCAGAACCAATAGATGAGTGCAGGGTCTGGAGAGATGGCTTAGTGGTTAAGAGCACTGGGTGATCTTCCAGAGGTCTTGAGTTCAATTCCCAGCTTCCACATAACGGCTCACAACCATCTATAACATGTAGCCCCATGGAATCCAAAACCTTTCTTTGCTGTGCAGACATCCTTGTAGGTAAGAAACGCCATATACAAAATACACAAATACAGAAGTCCCTGATAATCTAGATTATAAAGGTCTGGCGGTCATTCCTCAGCCCTCTATTGCTTTATTTTCTCCTTGACATCTGGGAACCTCTTTTGTTTGCTTACTACTTACTCTAGGGCTCTTACTTTACTCTAGAGTCACCTTCATTCCTCAAGCGCACACCCCAGCGGCTTAGTAGCTGGTACCCCTCAGGCAGGATGGCAGACATGAGCACAGATTTGACATCTATCGAAAACTCCCTATCTAGAAAGGCCACTGAGCTCAATCTGAAAACTCCTGGCACTTCTGCTCCTAGCCTGTATGACCTTGATCCAGTCACTTCCCCGAGCTCCCTTCCCTCATCTGTGACCCAGGGAGGGTGGACCTCCTATTTCACAAAGCTGTGGTGAAGATTAAAGTCGAAAATGCACGTGCAAATCAAACAAAAACAAATAAACAAAACAAAAACAAAAACAACGAAGTCTCACATAGTGGAGCCGAGAAGGGAATGGTCTGCATTTGATGACTCTCCTCACTGCGGTAGCTTTGCTTGGCTTCCCTTTCAGCTTCCTGCCTACTGTTTTGTCTTAGTGGCTACATTTCTCCAAAGCCAGGGCACAATAGCTGGAAGCTCAGAGCGATGTGCCTGGTCTGTAGTGTTGGCACACGATGTGCGATCTTTCCTAAACGAGTAACAGTATTTCCTAAACAGAGTTTCTCTGTCCAGCGCTGAGTGATTTCATAATTCCCTCTAAATCCCTGGAATCCTCAAGATTCTGTGGTTTGTCTAGGTATCTGTTCCTTTTCATCTTCAGCCTGGAGCCAATGAGGTAAGTCCATGTCTGCCTGCCACCCTCCTCTTTTCTCCTCGTACACACACATGCCCACACTCAGGCACGGTCCCCGGCCACCCAATACTTACTGGTCTCCAAGGTAGAGGCCCGGCCAGACCTCATCAGCATGGTTACAGGCTGTCTTGCCTGTGTAGAGGAGTCTCTCCAACTCGAAGACGTTGAGGAAGGGATGGTGAACAGCAGGCATCTCTTCCAGGCTCCCTCGAGTACGGACGGGGGACCTTGAGCTGCTTCGGGAGAAGCGAGCCATAAAAGTCATGGAGGCCCAGAGCCAGTTACCAGGGCACATTTTCAAGGTGGAAGGAACTGTGGCTAATGTGGAGTGGTTTCAGCGATTGGCTCAGTCACCAGGTAGCTGTCGCTGGAAGCAAAAGGATGTCAGGCACATCTAGTGAGTCCAGAGCAGCTGTTCTCTTTCCTCCCCTTAAGTCTGGGCCCTGGGGAGTAGATTCTTAGCTGAGAGAAGGCAAGCCTAGCCCAGGAGCTCAATTGCCTCCTTTCTCAAGCTGCTGTGGGTCCCTCCACTAAGCTCTGCCATATAAGGAGGTGGGAGTCACATGTCCTTGTTTACGAGAAGAAGGAGCTAGCTGCCCAGCTTCTGGGTTTCTCCTCCTCTGCCCCACCCCCACTGCCAACAAACACAGAAATGCACAGACATATACACACTGAATGCTTTGGTGTCTACAAGCTGCCTGGACACTTGTGAGCTTAAATCTGGGTCTCATCTGCCTGGGGATATAGGCAGAGAGTCTAGGGAGCTCGGATGGGGATGGAAACGGCTGTAGAGCCATCCAGAGAGTATCATCAGGATGATAACTGCAGCTGGGACCATGACATATGCCAGATATGCCTCCTGGGTGACAGAGATGAAGCACGTTAACCCATGCCTGCCCCACATGTCTCAAAGATAAGCTTGTCATGGGGAAGGACATTGGGAGGGTGACAGCGAGGAAGGATGGAAAGAGGAAAAGCAAGTTTGGGGAAATACAGTGTAAGAGCTGATGGACAGAGGAAGGCTTGAATCTATGCACACAAGCCTGTGAGTGGGAGGAGCCCCTCCTTTGACTACACCTCATCCCTAGGGAGAGAATTCTGAGTCAAAGCAGGGTTGGAGCTGTGTCTGGTGGAGGTGGGGCAGAAGTGGGAAAAGCCAGGGGAGATAGTTGGGGGGAGAGGTGTGGGGGGAGTGTTTGTGGGGGGGTTCCTGCAGGCCCAGGGGCAGCTGGGAGGTTCAGAATTGCCATCTTCAACAGATCCTGCACAGCTCAAAGGAGCAACATCAGCCTTAAGGGGCCTAGCAGGTGTGTCTCAGAGTACCTGTGGAGAACTTGGGAAGGTGGGCTCCGGGATTTGAGCCACACAGCTGGAAGAGACTGCCTTTGAGACTTGCCGTAGGACATTTGGGCAGAGAGACAACTACGGAAGACCTTCATCATCACTTTCCACTATGGTCCTGCATGTTAGGTGGGCTAACCGGCAGCATCTCTCTCCCCCTCCCCTTTCCCCCATTCCCTGTGCTGCCGTCAGCTTTAGGGGCCTCAAACGAAATGTCCAGCAGTAAGAAGCCATCTTGACCCATGGCCACACAGTGATCCCATCACACACTCCCAGCCTAGCCTAGCTTTCTCTCTCTTCTCCAAGGGTCACTCTTTCAGAACACACCACGGGATCCCAGCTAATAAAGGGTGAGTCTCTACTCAGGAGTTCAGGGACAGATAGGGTTTTCAATGGTTTGTTTAGAAGAAGCCCCAAAATCCAGCACTGCCATCGACATCACCCCCCCTCGCCCCCAGCACCTACCTCTACTCCTGGGGCTCAAAGACCCATCCTTTCCCCTCAACAACCTCTCTTAGAATAGATTCTGCTGCCCAAGCGATGGTGAAAGTCACAGGGCCGGCAGGAGAGCCGAAGCAGGTAGCCGCTGTCCTTGGGACTGCTCTTCCTGGTGTAGAGGATCCCAGCTCAGGCTGGAATACACCCCTGGGCCTTTTCCAATCCCATTAACCCGCCACCAGAGGCCCTGGCCGTTGCCCCCCTCCCTCCGTCTGCTGTCGCGGTAGTAACAGGTTAGTGGCTGTCGCCTTAGCCCTGTGCCAACCCAGACAGCCTGGCGCAGCGGGGAAGCAGGGCGCAGCGAGGCGCGCGGCGATGCCCCTGAGATCCTGCCCGGCCCCGGCTCCTGTTCCCTCACCCCACACGTCTCTACCTCCTGGTCGCAAGGGTCTCAGATCCCGAGGTGGCCTGCGGGCTCCCGCAGGCCGGTGCCCATGGCTCCTTCGCGGCCCCCGCCGCTGCGCCGCCGCCCCGGCGCGCAGGTGGATCGCAGCTATTTTTAAGCCATGACACGCACATCGAAGCAGGTTCCTCTCAGTGTGCGCGCTGGTGACACCCAGGGACACGGTGTCACGCAGCGGTGGGAGCCACCACACCGCAGCGACACAGCCCGCCCCTGTTTACAGCCCCGCGCAGGCCCGCAGCCCCGCCTCGCTTGCACGCCAGGGCTGCTGCCCCGCAGACCAATGGCAAAGCCCTGTTGCAAGCCTTTCCAGACAGGGTCTTCGCACTGCTCACTCTTCCCAGACAGAATTAATGAATTACAGACGGCCTGCTCCACTCTATTTTACACTCTAGAGAACAATCCTCAGCCACCCTTACTATTAATAGCGTTTACCATATGCTAGGCACTTCACCTGTCTTAGGGCGTTTTATACTCAGCAGAGATGCATAAGACAGGCATTAGGCGTCTTCATCTGCATTTGGCGAAGGGAAGATACTGAAGCACAGAGAGGCTAAGCCCAGGTCACCAGCTGGGTGTTGATAGAGCCAAGCTTCAGAGGATGATAGTGAGACTCTGTAGTTCCAACCGTGCTCCCCATACAAGGGAGTATGCACCTTGCGTTTCATTCAGAAAGCCATTCCTGCATTTTCAACTGTACACTCCACCCGCCCCTGAAGAAACTATTCATCATTTCTTTCTCACATGCTGTCGTTTAGTGGTGTCTGCCATCACCTGCTTCTCTATGGTCAGCGTCAAGATCTAAGTACTCAGAGTCAAGAGTCAAGGTCGGTGTTGCCTTTCCTGAGTCTCTTTCATTGCTTGTCTTTGTTAGGGCTTCTATTGCTGTGATGAAACATCGGGACCAAAAAGAAAAAAAAAATTGGGGAGGAAAGGGTTTATTTGGCTTATACTTCCATATCACTCTTAATCACAGAAGGAACTCAACCAGGACAAGGACCTGGAGACAGGAGTTAATGGAGAGGCTATGGAGAGGTGCTGCTTACTGGCTTGCTTCTCAACTTGTTTCCTTATAGAACCCAGGACCACCAGCCTAGGGATGGCATCGCCTCCAATGGGCTTGGCCTTCCCCCATCAATCATTATCTAAGAAAATGCCCTACAGGCTTGCCTACAGCCTCATCTTATGGAGGCATTTTCTCAATTGAGATTCCCTCCTCTCAGATGACTTTAGCCTGTGCCAAGTAGACACAAAATCACCACCAAGCATACTCTGTGGAGAGACCCAAGATGGGAGATCCGAATGATTACGATCACGGTGGTGCTGCTGAGAAGCAGGCAGAACCCCAGAAGCAGGAGACAAGTGAGCAGAGGCAGGGTAGTGAGGATATGAAGGTGGTGTCAACTGTGGTTGAGACCGGGAGCTGGGACAGTCTGAGCTCAGAGAATAGATGAGGCTGTAGTCTAGGAGCCAAGGGATGCATCATGAGCCAACACTACCCCAGTGTTGAAGACTGCCAGTCATCTCCATAGGCTGCCGTCTAAGCCAGCAGCCAGTTTACCCACTGGTCTTTCTTTTCTAAAGAAGCAGGCTTCCATTTCAACGTCCTGCAACTCTCCTTGTACCTTTCTGACATGGCACTTTACCTAGAGATGAATTCCTCATTGTCTGAAATAATTGACCTAAGAAGTCTGAGATTTTGATTATTAGACCTAGGTAAACCCTTCCAACAGTTACCATGAAAGAAGTTGTGAA
Organism: Mastomys coucha; assembly: GCF_008632895.1. Lineage (NCBI taxonomy): Eukaryota > Metazoa > Chordata > Mammalia > Rodentia > Muridae > Mastomys > Mastomys coucha. The sequence goes on along the minus strand of NW_022196905.1, from coordinate 172,178,456 downwards.
AGGGCACTTTGTTTGGCAGGTGGAGACAAGAAGATAAGGAGTTCAAGGCTAGCCTTAGTCACATTGTGATTTTTGACATCAGCCTGAGCTACATTTGAAAAAAAAAGATGGCCTAGGGATGTACCTCATGTAGTAGACTGTTTGGCTGGGGTACAGGTAATTCAAGCATTCAGTAGGATCAGATAATTTTAGCTCCATAGGAAGGTAGAGGCCAGCAGGCAGGCAGTGACAATGTTGTGGATAAAGCTGTTCTCAATTTTGTTGCTATTGTTTGTTGTGATGTAGGCTCTTGCTTTGTAGCTTAGGGTGCCCTGGAACCTTAAAGCTTCCAGTCCCATCCTTCTAAATGCTGGGATTACAGATGTGTACCACCATGCTCAGCTCCCTCTGACCCCCCTCCATTTTTATATTTATATTTCTTTGTTTTTACATGCTTTCTGTTTCAACTCTGTATTGCACTTTTCCCTAAAATATGCCTCCAAGCACATCATGAATAATCTGGGATCTGAGGTTCTAAATCCCTAGAGAAGTTCTTCATGGACTGGCATCTCTGGTCCATGACTCATGATTTTCATGAGTCAACCCTGAGGGGTTGATGGCTGTCTAATTAGACGGTCTGTGATGCTTGAAGGTAACACCAACTATACAAAGAGTGGAGAGGAGAAAGGAAATGAGGTGGGGTGGGGGCGTTAGCAAGGAGACAATGGAGAAGATAGGATTAGGGAAGCGAGGCAGGAAAGAGAAAGGCCATGAGTCATCTGTCAGTTCTTTGGGCTCCACATGCATCAGCTCATCTCATCCCAAACCCATTTTAAGATTGTTTAATCCTCAGTGAACACTCCAGGAGGTTGACATTTACTGCACTAGGTAACCCATTCACCAATAGTTGGTACCAGAGCACAGGTTCAAAGCCACAACCATGTTATTCAAAGCTACTTTTTGGTATTAGGCTGAAGAACCATTTTTTTTTGGGGGGGGGGTGATAATGCTTTTCTGGATCAGCTGTATTCACGACTTCCTTGGTTCATATATATCTCTACTAAAGGACCTAGGTTTAATGTGCTTAAGCCCCTGTTTTTTGTAGTAGAGGTTATGAATGAGTATACAAAAAGAATAGAGATGAAACTTAGACTATTGAAAGAGGGGCTGGTGTTGGCTTAGCCAGGAGAGGAGACACACACTTGAAAGGTGGAATCAGGAGGTTTAGGAGTTTGTCATGGTTTGAATATGCTTGGCCCAGGGAGTGGCACTATTTGGAGGTGTGGCCTTGTTGGATTAGGTGTGTCATTGTGCTTGTGAGCTTTAAGACCCTCATCCTAGCTGGAAGTCAGTATTCTGCTAGCAGCCTTCAGATGAAGATGTAGAACTCTCAGCTCCCCTTGCACCATGCCTGCCTGGATGTTGTCATGTGCCGGATAGTGGACTGAACCTCTGAACCTGTAAGCCGGCCCCAATTAAATGTTGTCCTTAAAAGAGTTGCCTTGGTCATGGTGTCTGTTCACAGCAGTAAAACCCTAACTAAGACAGAGTTCAAGATCATTTTTGGCTTACATCCATAGTGAGTCATCTTATGCTAGCTTGGACAGTGAGACCCTGTGTTAAAAAAATCCCCAGTACTAAATAGATAAATAAATAAAATATTTTGTAAAGGGCCTTGGAATAAATTGATCCCCTTGTCTGCATACTTAAATAGTACATATAGGAGAAGTTCAATAACAGTAGACTGTTATAAAACACACACACACAAGAAGGCACATGATCAAATATATACTAAATAGTAATTATTGCTGCAATTGTTTGACTACAGGTGCATCTTAACATGCACTAGCTAATTTAATCTCTTAAACGGTATTAAGTCTGTCTTACAATTGAAGAAACTGCTCCTAACCTGTGGTTATAAGTCTACTTTGAAAGCTATGAGCTGAATGGGATTTGAGTATGGACTTAATAAGCCCAGGGCCATTTTAAACTAAAGTCGGCCTCAGACCATTGTATTAATAGAACACAGAATAGCAACAGTTAACTGTGTCTGGAAGTGCTGTCTCATGTTTTCAGCAAACTTTGAATTTCACTTAAGAAGTTGGAAATATTCTTCTGAAGGGATACAGAACAGGGGTGGATGAGGAGGGAGGATGTGTGGGAATGGAGGAGATTCTGGGCAGACGGAAGGAGAGGAACATGTGGTTGGGATGTAATATATGAAAGAATAAATAAATAAATAAATAAAAAGAAGAAGTTTGAGGTTTTCAATCATTCTCCAGCTTCCAGTCTAGTCCCCTAAGGCGTGGTTCCCCAGTGGCTATATCTGAAGGGCGTGGAGAAGCCTCCTTAGTCTCAGCCCAGCCCGTCAAGTAGCCACGCCCTAAGTGCACCTTGCCCCTTTTTAGGGTGAAGCCGGAAGATGGGAGGTTTAGAGAACACTTTCACTTAAAAGTCAAAGCTGACTTTGTATTCCCCTCTTTCTGTCTCTCTAGAGCATACCTCTCCTCTCAGCTGCTCTCCATAAAATAGAACACATCTCACCACCTCGGATATTCACTTTGTAAATACACTACTGCAAAGAGCGTTCTCCTGTTAGCACACCTTGGTAGACGCTCCTGTGTCTCTAGCAGAAATCGACCCGGATTGTGAGCAGTGTGAAAGGATGTGAAGCAAACCTACCTCAGCATGAAGAAAAAGAAAAACATCTATAATGAACATTCTGGAAAATACGGAAAGGAAATGTGTCAAACATAGCCAGAGTGGAGCTACGGAATTAATCTTATCCATCCCAAAATTCAGTCTACAGTAGTCAGTTTTAATTGCCAGTGTTATGAAATTGCTTGAGACTGCCTTAGAGCTTCATGTGTAGCCAATTCCAACACATTTATCATACATGCTTGAAAAGAATATGTGTATATATTCACATAAAAATATAATAGAATTTTGGATTTCTATCATTATCTCACTTCTGTGTAAGAATTCAAAATACTATGAATCTTTTTATTTTTGTTTGGATGAGTGTCGCCACCTAGACGTCTTGGTTTTCTCGGCCACAGCAAAAGAGCAGGCAATAAGCCAGCAGTTCTTAACCCCTTTGGGGATGGATCACAGGGGTCTCCTAAGACCGTCAGAAATATCAGACACCCACATTCTGATTCATCATACTAGCAAAATTATGGTTATGAGGTAGCAACAAAATAATTATATAGTTGGAGGTCACCACAACAGGAGGAACTGTATTAAAAGGTTGCAGTATTAGGAAGGTTGAGAACCACTGGCAATATGCTATATTAATGGTGAAGGAGCTCAGAGACAGAGGGAGAGAGAGACAGAATCAGAGAGACAGAGAGAGAGAGA
>NW_022196905.1:172144452-172175107 GCF_008632895.1 Mastomys coucha | reverse complement strand
GAGCTATCCAGAGAAGCTTTTAGAATAGCGAGAGAGCACTGCTTGGAGAACTGTCTCGAGCAGAAAATAGAGAGAGAGAGAGCGGTCTGGAGATCTCCAGAGAAAGCAGTACAGAGAAAAAGCAACCAGGAAAGCTGTCTCAAGAACGCAGGCTGCCATCTTGGACCCATGATTTGACTTCGAGACTTTTGTTTTCACCGCTCCCAGACACCCCTTCTCTCAGAACCCCTCTCCAAGGGGAGACTGGTGCTTGGCGTGCGCGCGCGCGCGCGCGCGCGCGCACACACACACACACACACACAAACACACACACACACACACATACACACACACACACACACACCCCTTTTATGTATACCCAAACCTCAACCACAAACTAGACAGCCTTTATTTTACTATCATTGCCCTGCACCCTGTGTTCCTCAACTTTCATCTTCTCCCGTCTCTCTGATCTGTTTCCTTTCCCTCCTGCATTGACAGAAACCCTTAAAGATCAATTGCTCTTAAAATTAAACGGCTCCTTCAAAAAGGAAAAGTCCTTATAGTTGATGTTAAGCTCTTATCTCACTCTTAGCGGAGAGCTGGTGTCAAAAGCTTTAGAGAATCTACACAGGATAGAGAGAAATTCGCAGAGGGGAAAAAAAATCTGCTTGAAATGGTGTTTCTAATGTGGGTTGAATTACAACCCATCTTTCCAGTGTCAGGGACACTCATTTTTACTGGGACTGTTATTAAAGATCTTTTCAAAGCCTGAAATACTTAGATACTCAGTGTCTAATATTCAGAAATATGAAATTCAAAGCAGCAAAATTCGTTGAGACTCTAGCTTCTATGACCTCTGGTGTTGGTTTTAATAATAAGATAACTACTTCTATGGCTTACTGGCTTGGAGCATGAATTAATAACTGGCTGGCGCATAGGTCTAGCAATACCACCTCCAAGTCTAGACTTTTCTCTTTTATTATGAGAAGACAAGGTCAAATGTTTTATGAGACTCCAGGGATATACCCAGTCTTTCATCAATAGGTAAGGGTAGTCTTTCTTTCAGGATCTTTGTAAACAACAACCGCACGGTCTAAAACCTGTTCTGGAAACCTGTTCTTTCAGAAGTAGCAGCAGGATAGCCTTAGAGCTGTGATGGATAAAACTCTTTAAACACAGCAAACACATTAGTGCCATAGTGATACTGTAAAGGCAGATGCAATGGTTAATACTGATTGTCAGTTTGACAAGAGGCAAGCCCCTGGGCACAGCTGTGAGAGATGGCCTAGATCAGGTTAGCCCCTGGGCATGCCTGTGAGGAATTTTCTTGATTACATTAATTGAAATGTGGTTTCTACCATCCTGCTTTTGAGATGTCAAAGCTTTTAAATTCAGTCTCCATTTTAGAGAACCTGGTCTAAGTTTGAACTCAGGTAGACTAACAGGCTGGTTGGTACCTAGCATTAATTTCCAAGTTGCCCCCCCCCAACAAAACCTGAGCCTAGCTCCAATCTCTAGGCTAATCCCCAACAAGACCAGCGTCTCCAGGTTATACCCTGAATAAGACCAGTGTCTTCAGGTTATTCCTCCAAAAAACCTGCGCCCCAGGCTACAAGCCCACCCATTGCCTAACGACCACCAATGTAGAGGGGAGCAGAAGTTAAGTTTATGATATGACTCCCAGCACCAGCCAATTATGTTAAAGACCACAGCAGCTTTCCAGTTAGATGCTTGCACACATACTCCCTGCTTGCTGCTTACTATAAAGCCTTACCCCAAAGACATTCAGGGCTCCCCTGCCATACCAAAATTGTCCTGTGTGACAGTGTTGCATTGGGGGAGCCCGAGCTAGCTCGAATAGAATAAAGGTCCCGCTGTGAGTTGTATCAGATCGGCTCCTGTCTGTTTTGGGGGGATCAATAACATTTCCCAGGCAGGACACTCAATTTTGTGACCTCAATTTTGGCTTCTTGCTTTCTCTGCTATGGAAAAGAAATCAGTAGATGACTTAAGTCAAGTACAAGAAAAAGTGAACCTTGACTCTGTTTTAAAATCTGTATCTTATTCAGATGGTGGCACAGGGCTTTATTTAATCCCAGCACTTGGGAGTCGGCAGCAGAGATAGAGGCAGAGGTGGACAGGCAAGTCTATGAACTCTGTCTTAATAAAACAAAAAACAAAACAAAAAAATATCCATCTTACTCACTTGAGAATTGTGGCTTTCTTTCTTTCTTCTCCAAATGCTTTGTAAGAGTTCTGGAAGGTAGAGACACCCGAGGAGGCAGCAGCAGAGATAGCCCATGCCCACAAACTGTGGGACTCTATGGGGAGTTGCAGGGGCTTGGACCTGGAGTGCTACAGCGTGCAATGCCTTCCATCAAGTGTCCTCTCCTTCTGAAGAGATGATTTTAAAAGGGAAAAGAATGTGACCTCACATTCCAGCAGACCTCTAAAAAAAACACCCTTGGTAATGCAAAAGAGATCTAAGAGGCAAATAAAGACAGAAAAGCAGATGATGCAGCTAGGAATACTAAAGTTGGTTTTGTACCCTGTTCAGGTTAGCAAGACGACCTAGGGTTTGATTTAATTTTAGTGTACTTGACTTCTATGGAAGAACTGGACCTCAACCACAAACAAGTTTCTTCTTAGAGTGTTTGTGTTGCCATGTTCAGATAGGTGAACTCTAGAGTCCTAAGTCTAAAAGCACATAACTCCAGCATTAGAAGCTGGAGAGATGCCCAGTGTGGGGCTCATGTATGCTAGACAAGATTTCTACCGGTGTGGGGCTCATGTATGCTAGACAAGATCTCTACCGGTGTGAGGCTCATATATGCTAGACAAGATCTCTACCGGTGTGGGGCTCTTGTATGCTAGACAAGAGCTCTACCACTGAGCTATATCCCCAGCCTCTCCCCTGGTTTTTAAAATGCTTACTTTGTAGCCCAGGCAGCCTTGAACTTACCCCAGCCACCTGAGTAGTTGGCATTACATGTCTGAGCCCATAGGCCAGGCTCTGGGAACTCGATAAATGACTGTGATGGCTCAATTAGGAGCAAAGATCTGGATGTGTCATGACTCGTGTCTTAGTGAGGGTTTTACTGCTGTGAACAGACATCATGACCAAGGCAACTCTTATAAGGACAGCATTTAATTGGGGCTGGCTGACAGGTTCAGAGGGTCAGCCCCTTATCATCAAGGTGGGAACATAGCAGTATCCAGGCAGGCATGGTGCAGGAGGAGCTCGGGTTTTTACTTCTTCATCTGAAGGCTGCTCATAGAATACTGACTTCCAGGCAGCTAGGATGAGGGTCTTAAAGTTCACAGCCTCACTGACACACCTACTCCAACAAGGCTGTGGGCCTCTGTGCTGGAGGCTTTTCACGAAGATCTCTGGCCTGACCTGCTGCTGCAAGAGCCCTAGCGAAGGGAAGCGAGGGCAGGCAAGGTTGTCTCTGCCATGTCTTCCAGGCCGCTCAGTTTCTCTGCTCCGCCCTGCACTGAGTAGGGTCAGGCTGGGCCTATGAGAGGCCAACCCAGTGAGGAGTGCGAAGCAGCTTCAGGCTGCTTAGGGAGAGTAGACCCAAAGGTTACAGCTCTTAGAACAAAAGGCTCAGACAACCAAGTAGATCTTTCTCTCTCTTTTACTTCCCTGTAGGGAGTCATTCAGATTTTGACAGCAGTTATCTCTCATTGGTTTGGGCCCAGAGTCTTTATTTGCATGTAAGAGGGCTTGACCAATATCACCCACCTCTCCTGCTGGGGCGACTGTGTGGGGTTGGGGCTGAAGCAGCAGCCAGGGTCCCAGGAGTTATGGCCGAACACCTTCCATCCCATCCCTTGCAGGCAGAGAGATTGCCAACTGGGTCACCGGGGTTCCAGACTTATACTTGACTGGGCCCAGGCTGCCTGAACAGACCACGGTCCCACACAAGGTCACACCTCCTAATAGTGCTACTCCCTGGGCCAAGCATATTCAAACCATGACAACATGAATATTCATTGTTTGCTCTTAGTTCAAGTTAAAAAAAAAAAAAAAGATCAGATGGGGACAAGAGAGACCAAAGCTGCTTTCTCTTCTCAGCTCCCGGTGCATTGTCTTACTACACATCACTGTCCGTCCATGTAGCATGACTTCACAGCTTGTTCAGGAAGGTAGGCTGCCTCAGAGCTTCATTGATTATTTTAGGAACTCACCAAGACCCAGCCACTTTCCAAAGTATCCCTTCACAGCTGGTGTCTCATCTCAATATCCTCTGCCTTTTCCACAAAACTTACACTATTATACGATGATGACCTCTGGATTCTAATCAAGTCCTTGCATCTGTCTACTTGTACCAAATTGGAGAGTCTCAGTAAGTCATGCCCTGAATGCCTTTTTGGGCACACGGTTGGCCATGTTAGTGTTTGCTCTCACTGTGACGAGGAATAAACTGAGCAATCTGATTTCATGATTTTTTTTTTTTTCTGGTGACATCTGGGAGACAGAATTCTACAAGAACTAGGAAGAAAGTGTTAAGCCAAGGAAGAGAGAAAACAGATTTCATCATAAAAAAAAGTCAGAAAGTGGAAAAAAAACCCCTTATCAGCAAAATCAATGCTAAAAGACAATGAGATGATATCTTTCATGTGCTGAAGTAACATAATTGGGAACTCAAATTTCTAAACTCAGGCAAAATGTCATTTACAAGTCAAGGAAAATTATAATTTTTTTTAAAGACACCCAAACACTTAGAAAATTTCTACCAATAGTCTCTTCCAAAAAGAACTAAATAAGGAAGAAAAAAAAAAACCTCAGAGGGAACTAACAGAATAAAGAAGCAACAGTATGCAAAAAGATTGTTTAAAGATGCTGGTAAATTTAAATAAATATTGAGTGTAAAAATTAGAATAGCAATCGCTTTCATATGTCTTCAAAAAAACCAGCTGGCGTGCTCAAAGATAGTAGATTAAAAATAAGCATTTTAATGCTACTTCTTTCCAAAACTCTACAAAAATGAGAATAGATGGAAAAATAATAAAACCTAAGACTTACCTGATGAAAAGTACCAGAAATGCATTTAATAGTAACAAAAACTGTTGGATATTAAAAGCAGGAGGCAAGTCGATTTGGACATATTGAGAATTTGATTTTCTCCACAGAACAAAGAATCCAAAAGGCCAGAGGAACGACGGGCCAAGAGACCCTTGAGAGTTGCCATGAGGATGAACGGAAGACACAGACCTGACCAGAAGTCAGCTCAAGTTAAGTCCTCAGCCCCCCATCAACAACCCGCCTTCCCACAGCAGCATCTCCTAGGAAGAGGACAGCTTGACTCCGGCAAGGCCAGGGATATTTGAGCACCTCATGTCATTCTAAAAATAGAGCACGTTAGTCAGACTTTCCCATCGCTGTGACCAACTACCTGAATAAATAAACTTGAGATGGGAAAGATTCATTCCGGCTTGATGATTTGGAAATAACAGTTCAAATTTTACTTTGCGCTTACTTTCAAATTTTATTTTATTTTATTTGGGCTGGAGTGGGGGCACTTGCTGCTCTTACAGAAGACCTGGGTTTGGTGCACAGCACCAAAAGGCAGCTACCAACCTTTTGATAGTCTGTCTCCATAAAGGATGTGACTCTCTCGCTCTTCTGGCAAGCAAGCCTGCTATATCTCTTTTGACCTCTGTGGGCACTGTATGCATTTGGTGTAGAGACATACACACAGACAAAACACCTACATATATAAAATAAAAACATTTAAAAGTGGTGATGATGATGATGTTGATGATGATGATGATGATGATGATGATGATGATGATGATGATGCGTGTGTGTGTGTGTGTGTGTGTGTGTAAGATTTGCAACTGTGCCACAGAGCATAAGTGGAGACTGGAGAAGGTCTGTGGTCTCAGTTTTCTCCTTCCCCCAGGATCAAACTCACATAGTCAGATTTGCTTGCAAGTGCTTTCACTCACTCAGCCATTTACCTGGCTGGCTTGCACACAAAACAAAAACAAATCCTCAGGTTTTATCTTTTAAAAAGGTTTATTTTCATTTTTTTGCTTATGTATGTGTATGTATGTATGTATGTCCCTGTCTGTGTGCATGTGTGTGAGCTGGGCATATAGGGGGGTCCTAATTCAAGGATGATGAGTGCTGGGAACTGAACTCATGTCCTCTACAAGAGCAGTAAGTGCTTTTAACCACGGAGCCATCCTTCCAGTTCCTATCCTTGCTTGTAAAAGCTCAATGTAAGGTGAGAAATTAACAGTGTTTAAAAATAAAAAAAATCAAGAAAGAACAATATGGTCATGTGGAGAGATGAGATACTAAATAAATATAAAAAGAACACCTAAAATTCATCAACGTGTCTTCTGCCAGGTAGTGGAAAGTGGGGAAAGTGGGCAGAAGGCTGCTCGCTCTTCTATACAGGAAGTGTCGCAGAATCTACTGCACCTTTAAACTACGTTTGTTATGTGCCTGTGGTAAGGGTGTTTTATGCTATATGCAAATTACTTATAATAATAAATAATAATAGTAACAATAATTTTAGACATACTAAGCCTTGTGTGTTCTTTTACCTGTTTTTTTTTTTTTTTTTTTAAATGGGGCATAGCCTGGCACATCTGGAAGGCCAGCCTTTTGGAAGGCAGAGGCAAAAGTATTATGCTTTGGAAGTCAGCTGTGGCTATGTAGCGAAACCTCATATCAAAAATAAAATAGAATGAAAAACAAGAAAAGAAAATCCTTATCTTGTTCAGAGAGAGTAAAAATGCCACTTAAATCTAGACTTTAACTTTCAAATCAACCGAGCTTAATGGAAGGAATAAAGAGCAGTAGATAAATTCAACCAAAGACAGAAGATAGCACATAGATAGAGAAGATAAAATAAGATGGAATGAGGCATTTTTTAAATGCATTGTATTGACCATATATACATAGACTAAATGTATAACATACTAAAAAGTCTTTATAATGGCTGTGTTCCTTACCAGTGACCCTGGGACTGTGCCTCCTAAATCCACTGTGATACTTTTAGCCAGGGTTAGAGCAAAGCAGCAGGGCATATGGAGACACTTGCAACTTTGCTGTGAATTTGAAATTATTTCAACATAGATAAAAATAAATCCTCTGGTGCCCCGGGGCAATGAACCCGATCCACTGAGCACATTTTTATCTGAATGCCACATTCGGATTATTGTTACTCTTATATCCTTATCAGAACATCTTCTCTTTTTAGCAGATACCCCAACGCAATCAGTTTATCCTTCTAAATCTATAGGAGATGAAAGGAAGTAAATCAGAAAATCTGGAGCGATGATGTTTAGCAAGCTAACGGTGATGGAAGGAGTCGGAGAAGGGAACGACTTAAAAACCAGAAAGAAGACATCTTTAATTCTAAATACTTCAGGATGCCCCAGGCATTACTGTTTGATGGTGTTGCAAAATAACTGAATGCATGACTTAATGTTGGCTAAGGCATGTATCTATGTAAAGCAATTGGGATGAGACAAATGTTATTGTAGGTTTATCATTCTGTATTGTCACACAAAGGGTAAATCAGGCTCCGTTATTCCCAGGAAGGGAAGATGGTTTATATCATGTTGGGTGGAGTGCATACAGAGAGAGGTAAGTCTGACATCTCCCTATATCCATGAGAAATGTAGATGCAGCTGCCTCCTGCTCCACACCCTTTGAGTTGAGTTGCTGACGATTTTGTGTTAGTGGCTAGTGTGGCCCTTGGACATGGTGGCTCATGTTTAAAGTCAGTTAAACATTGGCTATCTCAGATGGTTTATAGATAATTGAGGGGGCTAGAGGAGACAGAAGGGCAAGGGTGCAGAAGGGATGGCTATTCTTCCAATGAATAAATGCTTCATTCATCAATGAAGCAATGCCTTAAAGTCTAGCTGGTGTCTAAGGCTTCTTTTTAATCACAGGGTAAGAGAAAGGCTGCATTTATGGCAAAGGCTCAATAGAGATCAAGAAAGTAGGAGTAAATAAAGGAACCCTGGGGTGTGGGCTGTGGGGTGTGTGTGAGGTGTTCTAGTGTCAGCCTTATGTTCTGGCTGTGACAAACCCCTAAGTTCATTGAGTCCATCTTCTCCTACGAAAAGATTAACATTCTATCATGCCTTGACTTCACAGGACAGGACTGCTATGAGACTCAGAGAATATACAGACATGCTCTCTCATGGATGTGCACATACATACACACACCAGACACATACACACCACGCACACAAACACTACATACACACACACTGTACACAAACACCACATACACACACACTGTACACAAATACCACATACACACACCACACATATACATACATATACCACAAACACATATACACACTACCACTACCACACACACACACACACACACACACACACACACACACCCAGCACATACATATGCCACCAGTAATACACACTACTACCACACACAAGTACATACACACACATACACACACACACATATGGATGTGCACATACATACACACACACACATATATATATCACACATACACCACCACACACACACAACACACACACAAACACACACACCTCCACACATATGCATATACACACCACGCACACATACACACTCCCACCACCATACACAGATACCACACACACATCCATACCCAGCACATACACACGCTACCACTAATATACATACAACCACCACACACAGGTACACACCACACATGCACCCCCCACGTGCACACACATACCACACACACAGACACAACATACGCACCTGCCCCTGCCCCCATGCACACGCACATGTTGCCACACACGCACACACACGCACACACACGCACACACACGCACACACGCACACACACACACACACACACGCACACACACACACACATACACACGCACGAGCTTGTCCTTTAGAGTGCTGTACAATTAGGATAGTTATTTTGGAGCTGAGTGGTGTGTGGCTCTAGGAGCCTGCTGGAGGATCTTACGGTACCTTGAAGGGCGTGTGTGCTGCTAAAGTGTGGACTTGTGGAGTTATACACCAGAGTGTGATTGCTGGTTCTTTGCCTGAATGCCTTTAAATCTTAATTTGCTCATCTATATTGTGATGTGATTTTCTTCTTTTATGAAGAATAAAGATGAGGCATGCAAATCCAGTCACAGCATCTGTTTCCTAGGGAGGCCATATCACAACACTATGTGTAAAGATTTGCATACTAGCTTCCCATGAAAAATTCTATTCATTCATCTCTGTGTATTCTTGTACTCTGTGTGCTTTTACATGGTATGTTTTTACCTCCTCCTCCTCCTTCTCTTCTTCCTCTTTCTCCTCCTTCTCCTCCTTCTCCTCTTCTTCCTCTTCCTTCTCTCTCTCTCTTCCTCTTTCTTCTCTCCATCCCTCCCTCCCTCTCTCCCTTCCTCTCTCTCTCTCTTCCTCCCTCCCTCCCTCTCTCTCTCTCCCTCTCACACACACACTCTCTCTCTCCCCTCCCCCCCCATTGGAGACTGAATCCACACTTTCATGCCTACAAAGCAGACAATACCCCAATGAGCTGAACCCCAGTCCTGCTTATACTTTGAATTTTTGCTCCAAGTTGGTACAAAAGAACCCAGATAAATTATGGATAATTTGAAGATATCCTGGATGCTGGCTACCTTTTCTGAAATAAAAGAATCAGAATGTACAATGTAAGAAAGGCAGAAGTTTATAAACAGGGGTATTGGGGCAGGGCATTTGATGTGGAGCTGCCTTAGAAAAATCTCTGCCTCGTGGCATAAATAGATGGGGGGTAAAGAGTGGAATGCTGGACTGTGGTGAGGAGAGGGAAAAGACACCAAGAGGGAATTCCCTTTGCAGCCACTGGAGGTTGCTCTGGTTTTTCATATAAGAGGCTGTACATAGATAGCAAGCTAGCTTTCTCAGACACAGAAAGTCTGTGATGGGGGAAGGAGGCTGCAGGACAGGGATGGGACAGGAAGAGGTTTCTTGGAAAACAAAACTGTTATTTCTAGATGGGGCAGTAGGTGGGACTCTCCTCTGACACATGACCTTTCTAGAACTTCAGTTTTCTTTCTAATTAATGAGGATAAAGGAAAGGTGGATGCCTCTGGAGAAGACCTATCAACTTCACACCGAGGTGCAAATGACTAACACCAGGGCTTCTCCTGAGAACAAATTTTGACTGGGGCAGAGGAAGGAAATGAATCTGTTTCCTCAGGAAAACCTGTTTCTAATTATTCATGTTTCTATTAAAAGAGAAATGTAAATGATTATGGAGGAAATATATTACTTATTCCTATAATCCAAAGATGAATTTTGCCAAATTGGTGAATTTATTTTCTGTTTTTCTGGGAGCATCGAATAAATTCCTTTCTGTTTGACACTGGGAATGCAGAATAAATTCATAAGACAAAATATTTGGAAACAATATTAATTTTTAAACTCTAGTCTATCAAATATTTATTGTTAAGACTGCAGCAGATATGTTAAAATGATGAGCGAAGGGTACTTCACAGTTGTACCTTCCAGAGTCCATAAATATGCATTATAAACACTTGTTAAAGTGTTTGTTGTCCATTTCAAAACAACTATAACTCATAATCTTCATTATGAAAACTATGGTAAAATGCAAAACCTTGAATTGTCAGAAATTTTGGGAAAGTGCTACATTAATTCATTGATTTCTCTATATTACACATCTTGATTCTTCATATTTCTGATGATGTAGCTGTTGTTTTTTATAAAAAGATCAGAGAAGAGCCAGGGATATGTTTGGTGGAAGTATGGTGTGGGGCAAGGGGGTGCCTCTGCGGACCCATGCTGAGGCATCCTTTCTTCCTGAGGGACCAGCCACACAACTGACAGTATACTGTAGAATAGAGTTTATTCAGGGCATAGGGAGGGGAGTTGAGAGGGTAGTAGAGACAGAGAAAGAGAGAGAGGGAGAGAGAGAAAGAGAAGAAGAGAAGTAGAGACCAGCCATGAGCATGTAGAGAGAGAGGGGGAGGGAATAATGGGGGAGAGTGCAGGAACAGGAAGGCAAGATCAAGAGAGGAGCAAGGGAGAGCAAAAGCAAGAGAGAGAAGAGGGAGCAAGCAGCCCCTTTTATAGTGAGCCAAGCACACCTGGCTATTGCCAGGTAACTGTGGGGCGGAGCCTAGACAACAATAGCCGCCTTTGAGTCACTCCTGGTCCTGTAAGTAACCCCTCACCCCTCGCCCTGCTATTGTAAACAAAATCCATTTATTTTTATTTTAAGTAAGTATTTGGCTTGCATACATGTAGGTGCAACACATCTGTGCCTGATGGTCCGAGAGGCTAGAAGAGGGCATTGGAATTCCTGGTGCTGGAATTACAAATTATTGGGAACTGTTATCCTCCTGGTTTGAGGCCTGCCTCTCATAGCCACACCTCTCTGCCCATCTCCTGCTATTTGCCACGCTTCCAACCTGGTTCCAGTTACATTCGGAAGCTCCACCTCCGCAGAGTAAAAAGGAAGTCACTGATTGGACTGATGTGCTGACGTACTTGGGGGTGTGGTTTTGCCTGACTTATTCTACCTGTTGGTAGGAACAAAAGATTCATTAAAGGTTCAAGATGGCTGAGTAAAGGCTCCTGTCTAATGTTTTAAGGTACCCTCCTTGTGGGTAGGTATAATGTTGGCCATCCTATCTCATCCTATCTCATCCTATCTCCTCCTATCTATTTCTAACTTCTTATTCCAGGTAACCTACTGTTTTTATGTTTTTACTTTGCTGCTGGACAGTAACAGGGAACCATCACGTAGGTGCTGGGAAATGAAGCTGGGTCCTCTGTGATGGTCAGTAAGTGGTCAGTAAGTGCTTTTAACTACTGAACCACCTCTCCAGCCACCATCACACATTTTAAAAATGGAGATTAAGATCCAATTAAGATTAAGTCCACAGTGTTTTGTAGCTTGCCCCCTATTTTGTATAGGGGTGCTTTCATGCCTAGCTTTCCATTCTTTAAATACTTTTGATCACAACAAACTGTTGCGGATTACTTAGTTGCATTGAATGTATCGGCATGTAACCAGTTGGAAAGGGGTTATTTTAAACTGAAGGAAGGGGACTGGGTATGCACAATTATAGCTGTTACAGTGCTTGCAGAGCACTCAGGAGGCTCTGTTTCCACCAAGTCAAACAGGAGATACCTAACCAAAGCAAACCACAAAATAACAGTTAACGGAAAAGGAAAGTACAACAGGATCTTAGAATTGTTTCATGAAAACTCTATCAGGGCAGTGGTGGCGCACGCCTTTAATCCCAGCACTTGGGAGGCAGAGGCAGGTGGATTTCTGAGTTTGAGGCCAGCCTGGTCTACAGAGTGAGTTCCAGGACAGCCAGGGCTACACAGAGAAACCCTGTCTCAAACAAACAAACAAACAAACAAAAACAAAAAACCCCCAAAGCAAAAAACTATATACTTTAGTTTTTGCTAATTTAGTTTAGTATCCTGCTAATGGGCCCAAACCAATGAGAAACCTTTATATTAGCATCTGTCTCATAACTGGTCCAACTCAGCACCTCTGCCTGGGAGCCAGCAAATGCTGTGTGCTCCCTGCTCCTCCCGCTTCCTTCCCATCATCCCCCTAGGATCAGGGCTTCCTTTCGTCCTCTGACTTGTCTTGTTAGTCTGGGTGTGGGTAGCCCAACTTGGCTTTGAATTCCTGATCTTCCTGCCTTTACCTCCTAAAGAGTGCCATGCCCTACTGAGTTTCCTAAATCCTAAAGCTTAAATTTGAGCCCCCTCTTTCTTTCTTCCCCTCATCTTATTTGATATGTCACTAGTTATGGCGACACTAAATCTACTCGTCCAGGTCCCCTTTCTTCTCGGACGTCATTGTTGCTTCTTGGGAGCGTCCTCTTTATTATATCCCTCTGGTCGTCCTGCTGGGGAACTAGTGGCTTTGGACCTGCTAGACAGGCATTCTAGGGCTGAGACACACAGAGCTGAGTCTTTATTTATTTATTTTGGTCCTCCTCCAAGACAGAGTTTTTCTGTGCAGCCCTGGCTGTCATGAAACTTGCTATTTAGACCAGGCTGTCTTTGAACTTAGAGATCCTCCTGCGTCTGCCTCCTCCCGAGTGCTGGGGTTAAAGGTCACCAGTGCCCTGTGAGTCTGGTTATTTTCCGTGTGGATTATCCCAGAGATTTCCACACTGCTCTCTCACTCCCAATTTCCCATTTAGCCCTAAGTACATGTTTTAAATATTACCAAGCCACATCCTTTGGGAAGTTTGTGTTTGTGCCATTGATTAAAGTATTCTGAGGGCTCGCCACGCTCTGTAGAGAAATCAGAAACACTGCAGCGTGTGGCCCTGGTTTAACTTCATTCCTGGCTTCTTCCCACCCTGAATGCTGCTACGGATCACTTCTAGGACATAAGGCACAAGTGCATTCTCTTCCTCATTGTCACACCTTCCCTTAGAGGCCAGGCAGCCTTAACCCTGGTTTGTTTGTTTGTTTTGGGTTTCTGTGTATATATGTGTGCATGTGTGCATGCTACTTTTCTTTCCTTTCTTTCATTTTTAAATTTTAGTTTTTGTTTTTGTTTTGTTTTTTTAAGGCAGGGTCTCTCTAGGTAGGCCTAGATTTCTTGGAACCTGCTCTGTAGACCAGGCTGGCTTCAAACTCAGAGATCCTTCCAAAGGCTGGGACTAAAGGCATGCACCATCACTGTCCCTAGACTTCTTTTCTTTATTTGTATAAATCTACCCATAATTTCAACCTCATTTCTGAAGTTTCTTCTTGGTGTTTGCCTCTTCCCATTCTCCAGTCTAGCACAGTTATCTCTTTAATTTAATAGTAATCTCTCCCTTCCCTCTCCTCTCTCCTCCCACCTTCCTTCTTTTCCTTCCTTTTCTTTTTGCTTTTCTTCTTGAATCACCTCTGCTTGAATGTTCAGAGGACTCCTAGCCCAGCCTTCTCACTGCAGCCGTAGAAGAGCTCCTGATCCAGAACCATCAACTAAGCCGTTGTTTGAATTCCTGACCTACAGAAACTGTGAAGTCCTTCAAGACTGTTGACATAATTGTTACCATTGTGGAGTGCCTGTTATAAAACACTAGTTGTAAACACCAACGTAAGGCAGAGATGACTTTGGGCTCCATCTGCTGGAACGTGGCTCATTTCTGGCAGGCAACATTAAAAACACAAACCTTGATACTCTCCTGGTTCTAATGAAAACACCGTCATCTCAAAGTGTAACTGAGACCTTTATCAGCTTCCCAGGGCCCTAGGGGGCTCCAGGCACCGTGTAAACAGGTGAGTGCTAAGTCATGGCATAGCTTAGATTTGGCTATTTGTCTGTATCAGAAAAGGGAGGTTTTCTAGCAAAGTTCCTGTTCTGTTACTTGGCATCAAACCTCAAAACATAACTTACTTTCCTCGGGGCACATTATTTTCACTTTGTTTTTAAAAAATCTTTTTTAAAAATTTTATTGAATATACACACTATATATATTGTATATAAACTTTAATCAGAGTATCAGAATATTTATAGTTTCCCCTCTGCCAACTCTTCCCTGTTCTTCCCCTCCCATTCAGATCCACACACTTTCTGTCTTTCCTTAGAAAACAAATAGGCGTGCTCGCTTCGGCAGCACATATACTAAAACTGGAACGATACAGAGAAGATTAGCATGGCCCCTGCGCTAGGATGACATGCAAATTCGTGAAGCGTTCCATATTTAAAAAAAAAAGAAAGAAAGAAAGAAAGAAAGAAAACAAATAGGCGTCTAAGGGATAATATGAGAACAGTTGAAAGAGGAGAGACAAGCTATTGAAAGTGGCGATGTTACCCTTTTCTTTTACACATGTCTTTTGTATTATGTGTATGAGTGTCTTGCCTGCCTGCCTGCAAAACACCGTGGTGTGCCTGGTACCCCCAGAAGTCAGAAGAGCTTACCGGATTCCCTGGAACTGGCCTTACAGATGGTTACGAGCCACCAAGTGACTGCTGGGAACTGAACTCAGGTCTTCTACAAGAGCAATAGGTGCTGTTAACTGCTCAGCCATCTCTCTAGCTCTTCACGCTTTCTGTCCCCCAACCCCATTATATAGACCCAGCCTTTGGGTTATGTGTACACATCCGACCTAGAAAGAATTTCAGTGGCTAGTGAGGGGAAATTCTGATGGGACATTTATGATCAAACAAGAAAGGATGACTCCAAGGAGACACACTCTGAAGAGCTCCCTGTTAATGCAAGATCTTAGACATTGGTCAAGGATTACTTACACTGTAGACTGTGGAGCTGGAAGGGTCTGGGCTCAAAGCCAGGGGTTCTGCTCTTAAGCTGCACTTCTCTGGACACATGTTTTAAACTTCCTTGCTTTAGATTCCCCCTGACCCAAACCTAGGATGGTAAGTGAGACTCTGGGTGTATGAGTGGCCCAGGTTCTCATGGATCTCTCTGAGTCATAGAGAAAGCCGTGAAGTCAGCCCATGGTTTAATTTAAGCTAGTACTTGGCCTCTTGACTGGTATGGATGTAGAGCCACCATGGAAACACACTTGTGGGTGTGTCTGTGTGTGAGGGTTTAACCAAGGAGGGAAGACTCACTCTGAATCCTATGAATTGGGTTTTTCTGAACTGGACTGAAGAAATGGAAAAATGAACACTAGGCAACAGTATTCACCTCCCTCTGCCCCCCTGACTGTGGATGATGTGTGCCTCCCCACTTCATGCTTTCGCTGTCCTTGCCACAATGGACTACACCCTTTCTTCATCCAGGAGGCAAAATAAATATTTTCACCGTTAAGTTGCTTTTTTTCAGGGAATTTTGTCAGACCAACAAGTGAACATGTTAATACGGTACCATCAGAGGGTCACAACTGGTCCTTTTGGAGATCCTGGAGGGTAGGCGGCTGCCTCAGAATTGACAGAGAGGAGATGCCGTGGAAAGTGTTCGGGATGAAGACTTCTGTGAGAAATCCCGAAGGTTGAACAGACATTAGCCAGACGAATGCAGGGAGAGGTGGTGACGGCGCTCAGGCAGAAGAAACATTATTTCAAGTGTATGGGACAACTGCCAGCCTCGGGAGGCTCAGTCTCGCTGCGTGGCTGGGAAGCAGAGTGACAGGAGTAGGTGAACAAGAGAGGCTAAGGACGAGCCAGACTGAAGCCCATTCACAGTTGATGGAAAGTCAAATAAGATGACATGTGTGCTCTTCGTGTTGGAGCGAGCACGCTCTCTTTCCTCCCTCAGCGTGTCCAGGTGCCGCTGCACACCAGGCTGGAGAGGTGAAGTGGAGTCTGGAGTGAATAGGGTCTGCAAGACCCTGGAAGCTGGGAGTGCGTTTGGGGTTGGGCGGTAGGGGTGGGATTCTTTTGTGTTATAACCCTTTTAGATGATACTCAATGAAACAGCTCTGTCCAAAGGGCTTGTGAGCATACATTTTATTCGAGGTGAACAAAGGCTACATGTGAGCCTTGGAGAGTGGGAAGGAGTTTTCAGGGTAAATGGAAATCATTGGCTAGAGTTTACCATAGTAGTGGCAGTTCCTCATTTGCATGGAGAGGCAGGAAACTCCAGGAATCCCGGGTGCTTGCTGGGTGGGTTCTTGTGCCGGTGGGGGAGAGGACATCGAGCTTGTAGGTTTGCCACGGACGTTTCTCAGGAAGAAGATTGGGTGTCCAGCCCCTCAGAACCGGCAGAGAAGAGGAAACCCTGCTGGAAAAGGGATCCCTCCATTTTGCACGAAGCTCAGAGAAGCTATCTGGACATGGTAGATTACAACCTTAGGAGCGAGTCGAAAGGCATGAAGGGTGCACACCTGCTAACAATTCTTTACCCTTGTGCAGAGAGAAAGACATTCCACAGTTGGGAGCTCTTTATAGAGAAGGATTCTTCCTTTCTTTCTTTTCTTTTTCTCTGAGACAGGGTTTCTCTGTGTAGCCTTGGCTTTCCTAGAACTTAATCTATAGACCAGTCTGGCTTTGAACTAAGATGTCTGACTGCCTCTGCCTCCCAAGTGTTGAGATTAAAGGTCTGCACCAACATTGTCCCACAGCCTGCCTAAATGAAGAATTCTTGAAAGACAACCCCGGGTTCTGGAGGGACACAGGACCAGTGTTGGTACTCTGTGTTTGCATGTTGAGTGAATCTAGGAAAGCATTGGTCTGGATGTTTTCAGGATGCCTTCTTTCCAACAGCCTCCCTTTGTTCCCATCCTCCTTTACCAGTCTTTGTCAATGTGTTTTTGTTGTGGATTTGCATAGTGATGTGTGGATCTGTTGGGCAGGAGTAGGCGTTGATAACAGCTGAGATTACAGTAAATAAAGAGGATCAAAAGCGATTGTTTGTAAAGAATAATACTTGGCAAAAATACTGACTGTCAGATTTGATAAAGCTTGGGAAGGCGTGAACGTGGTAGATAGGCCCTAAGCCTATTGCTTACGACAATGGATGCTGGAGAAGGACGAAAGGGAAGGGTTAAGGCTTTGCCTAGTACTTCTTCATACCAACTGGGATGCAAGAATATGAAGTTAGTTCTGCCTATCTGTGGGGCTCCCCATGTCTGAGGTGTGTGCCAATGTCCAAATTGTCTGATGTAAGCAACCATGGATCAAAACTGTTTAGAAAAACTATGCATCTGTGCTAAACACGTGCGGATCTATTTTTGTCTATTGTTCTTTCAACAATAGGGTATAATCAGTATTTAGATGGTCTTAGCACTGTCTTTGGCAATTGTCAGGGGCCTTGATATGACTGGAAGTAGGTGGACAGAGGTGGGGAGCTTTATGTTGAGTGAGTTACGCCAGATTCAGAAAGGCAAATACCACATGTTTTCTTTCTATGTGAAATTTCAATTATAAGGAAAAGGACAGGGCTGGGGAGGTGGCTTGGTTTATAAAACATCTGCTGCACAGACATGAGATCCGGAAATCACTCTCCAGCATTCATGTATAAACTGGGCGCAGTGACATGCACCTTAACATAATGCCACAGACAAGGCACTCTATAAACACCAAAGCATGTTTTCCCAGTTCGGGACCTTGAGAAGCTCAAGGTCAAGGTGAGGGTGTATTTGGTATCTGGTGAGAGCTAGTCCTCTCCTGGTTTGCTGAGGGTCACTGAGCTGTATCTTCACACAGCACAGAGAGCTCTGCTTACCTTTATTTTCTTTCTTTCTTTTCTTACACAGGCATTGATTCTATTATGGGAATCCTACCCTATTGATCTCATCAAAGCTTAATTAATTTCTGTCCTAGTTCACTGCTCCCCGTTGCTGTGATAAAACACTGGCCAAACCAGCTTAGGAGTAGGGAAAAAGGTTTTCTGTGTTCGTATTCCTATCTCGGAGTCCATCACTGGGGGATGTGAGGGCAAGAGCTCAAGGTGGGAACCTGGAGGCAGGAACTGAAGCAGGGACCATGGAGGAACACTGCTAGAGGTTCTAGGGCCAGTGAAGTGGAAACCTCTAGTTTCTTTGGGAAGCTAGTTATGTCGAATAATGCTTTGCTGGGGCACACAGGTGAAAGGATGTCTTGCTAAAGCAGACACAGGTGAAAGGATGTTTTGCTGGAGCAGATACAGGTGTGAAAGGACACGGGATGAAGAAGTATAACTATGACCCCACAGACAGTGGGAGAGGCACACTGAGCATTGGTTTGGTTTGTTCTGCCTCTCTCTTCTTCGATAATGACATGCCTGTATTGGTTCACCTTAGATAGCATTGTTGAACTCAACTTGTGTTAATGCTGCCATTGAGGGAAACTCAGTTGAGAACTGCTTGAAGATTGTTGCTGATTCTGGCCAAGGTCTCGCCTCAGGTTGGTTGGTGAGCTTAGCAGTTTCTTCAAGATGGAACTACAGCTACTGGTTTGAGCCTGGTCTGCCTGCCTAGAGGCCTGGTCAGCAGCTGCTGAGTCATGCTTGGTGTTTGCTGGAGGGACTGAACTGCTGCCAAAGAGGATTGTGCTCTCCGTCAAAGAACTATTGCTGAGCAAGTCCACTTCCACCATACCCTAACAACTTTTCTCTTCCACTACCTCTGCTGGGTGATGGGCTAGCAGAGAGGTTGAACCCTTGTTAAAAGTAGGTTGCAAAAAAATTATGCATACAGACCAGTGCCAGAAGACCACTGTGCCCCAAAGGGGAACGGGCTGATCTTCCTATCTAGAAGCCACAGCACAAAGAGCAGATCCCCAGCTGACTCTGTAGACAAGCAGTGAGAGAGATGTCTGGCTCTGAGCTCTTAAGATGCTGGGACTGTGGGCTCCCAGCTAGCTGTATAATTGAGTGGGGGTTCAGGAAAGGTAAGAAGGGAGCTGCCTCCATCATGTCATGGCTATCATGAGGGCAAGAATGATAGCGGTGGTGTGCCTGAAGTTTTAGGAAATGGCGCATGTGGGAGCCAGAGGGATGCTCTGGAGGAAAGAAAGCCATTTTGGTCAGGGAGGTTTTACCAGAGCGAACTTCATAATTAGAAGCAAATGAAGGCGTTATCAGTGACGTGGAGAAGAAGGGAACATCCTGGCAGGAGGAAATGCCTGACGAAGTAGGGAAGTATGAAAGAGAATGTATTCTATAAAAAGAACATCAGGTGTCGAGGTGCTGTGTATGCCTTGGAGGGACTTGGATTTAATCCTAACCTCTCTGGGGAGCTAATGAAGAGTTTTCAGTGGGAGTGATGGGGTCAGATTTAGATTTTCGACTGGAGGGAGTGGTTGATCACTGAGGCGGTAGGATGCACGGAAAACCTTCCTTTGAGTGGCGGAAAGGAAGCAGTGAGTGCCTCGGCCTGGGAAGGGTCCTTGGTAAGTTGTTTTGCAAAAGTGTTCTGGGCCCACAGCCTCAAAGATGGTGGCAGTATTTTCTACCGAAAAAATATATAGGCTGGTAGTGAAATATTTGTACCCTTTTAAAAGGGAGCAACATGAGGTCTTACACGTGTATTTTAAACAAGTGCCTTGCAGTTCTGCAATGGAGGAATTGCCACACAGCTGAGCACCATTAGCTGCCATGGTGATCTTTATAAACGTGTGGGTTTTTTACTCTTAATGATGCTCTAATATAGTCATATAATGGGCCACCTGTTGGAGGAGGGATGTGTAAGTAACACAGATGTTTAAACATAGCTGGTTAGGATATGTTGAGACTGAACATTCATGTCTACTAGGTCTCTGTTTTGTTGGCCTGAGTGATCTGTCAAACATTCCTGGACAGAAAGAGGAAAATTGGGGTTGCTAAACTTGCTTCCTCTTGCTTAAATGCAAGTAAATTCTATTCACATCACAGTGTGTATTTTCAGAGAATTATTTGCAAATACCAGCTTGAAATCTCTCTTCTTGTCTATTAAGCATGCAATGTTTAGGTGTTAAAAGAAGCCATTTATATTTTAGGTAAAATGGAATGCTTTAATATAAAATATATGCGCCTTGAGTGTCTTAGAGTTTTACTGCAGTAAATAGACACCATGAACAAGGCAACCTTTAAAAAAAAAAAGGATTTATTCATTTAATGTATATGAGTATACTGTTGCTGTTTTCAGACAAACCAGAAGAGGGCATCAGATCTCACTTCAGATGGTTGTGAGATGTGTTTGCTGGGACTTTAACTCAGGATCTCTGGAAGAGCAGTCAGTGTTCTTAACTACTGAGCCATCTCTCCAGCCCCCAAGGCAACTCTTGTAAAGGACAACATTTAACTGGGGCTGGCTTACAGGTTCAGAGGTTCGGTCTATTATCATTAAGGTGGGAACATGGTGGTATCCAGGCAGGCATGGTACAGGAGGAGCTGAGAGTTCTACATCTTCATCTGAAGACTGCTAATAGAAGACTGGCTTTCAGGCAGCTAGAATGAGGATCTTAAAGCCCACCCTCAGGGTGTCACATCCACTCCAACAAGGCCACACCTTCTAGTAGTGCCACTCCTTGGGCTGAGCATATACAAGTCATCACACTGAGGTTTAGGCACTAAAGGCAGGTTTTGCCTAGGCTTACTGACTGAATGGGTTAGGGTTGACCCGATATGTACTTTGACATAAATTCTGAGTTCAAATGGTATGTTATAGGACTCTGGAATTTATTCCAAGCAAAAAAAATATTTCTATGCATGCACAGGATATTAAAAGATAACTTTTTGATTAAAATGATAAATTATACTTATGCAGTAAATAACTATCAACAGTCAACACAAATCTAAGACCAACTCCCAGCCCAAGGATTGAGAAACAGCTGAATGACTTCCTTCAGGGAAGAGGGAGGGGCACGGTGACTCATGTGGAACACACATGGCAGACCCACGGCCTCATGGTCAGTGCAGAGAGTAACAGGGACATAAGCTGGATAGTCTGTAGAAGGAGGGAACCCAGTGGCTATTAGGGTGGGGCCTCAGTCAGTAGGACTCTTGTCTTCTGCAGCAGAATGACTGTCCCTAATATATAACTTATTACATGGGAACAAGTTAAATGGTGCCTATATAATATTTTAATGTTGAAATAATTTTATGACAAACTTTTTTTTTGGACAGGCTGTTAACACTATGCAGCCCTAGCTGGTCTAGAACTTGCTGTGCAGACCAGGCTAGCCTCAGACTCAAAAATCTCTGCTTGCCTCTGTCTTCTGAATGTTGGGATTAAAAGTATGGACCACCATGCTTAGCAATTTTCAGCTATCTTAAGACAGCTTATGGAATTCCATTTAGGTGCAGAGCTACTGGGGATGAAGTCTCATTCACTCCAAGCACTAAATGCTCCACCACTGAGCTACATCCTCAGCTCTGAGGTTCCATAGTACTATTTAAGGGGTAAAGGCCATAGGGCATTGTGGCCTGTGGGAGGAGCCGAATCCAGAAGTTAGACAGGATTAATAATCTTTATATTGCCTCATAAAGCCTTACATTACACTTCACGTTTTTGAGAATAGACTAGTATCAAACTTACTAGTAGCTGTGGCTGGTTTGGACCTCCTGATCCTCCAACTAAGGCTTCTAATTGGATCACTGACCTACGCCACCATGCTGGGCTTCCTTAGATCATTGTTTGAAGGTGCTGTGGTAGACATGAGGAGACTGAGCCTGATGAGTTTGCGGCCTTTTTCAGAATGACTGTGCAAGTTACCTATACTATTGCCTTCCAATCTTTTTCAGTGGATTTTTACTTTGCTCTAAAAGAGCAGCCAGGAAGGCCTGAAAGAGATGGTAGAATGGAGAAGGAAGTCCAGTGGAAGCCATGAACAGGATGGCTGTTGTGACAGGGGGTGGGGGGGAGGTAGGTACTTTCACACTGGGTGGATGGAGGATGGGAATCAATATTGGATGCTCTGAGCTATAGGATGCTGAAATGATGATGTCTGCTAGGGGCTTCAGATCATTGCCTGAGGCCCTATGATAAGATGGCATGAGATGAGAGGCATCCAAGACAGATGTGTCAGGAGATACACCTGAAAGGGGATTCTCAACAGCGCCACGCAGGAATTTCCTGGCCGTGGATTCAGACGAAACCTCTGCACCGTAAAAGGAGACTTATACTACATTGTTTTGATAAAACGGTACAGCCAGTGCAACTTTTACTAGAAGGCATTTGCTCGGGCTGACAGCTCTTGAGGGATAGCTGCCCGTCATCCCAGGGAACTGTGGTACACAGTGGTAGAAACCCATATGAGATTCTGCTGCAGCCATGGCACAACCATGGCATCTCATGATGCTGGGAAAAGTCTTAGTGTGGAAGGGATCCATATTTGCCTTCTATTTTGAGGCAGAGATTGAAGTGTTGTAGTTTATTACCTTTAATGGAAGTACAAAGTGCTTCATAGCATCCCCCCCATCCCACCTCCACTGAATAGCTGAGCCTTTATAGGTAAGAGAGGAGTAAGTATGAGGAGTTGGGAGGAGGCAGAGGGTGGGTAGCAGATAAGGTAGCAGAGAAGGGCAGGATTTTTAAAGCAAATGGAAAGAATTAAGAGGATGGGAATGAGAGAGAGGGGGCTACAGCAAAGGTTCATCATATCTATGGGAACAATGAAAATTTACCTTAGGAAAGGGCAGGGAGGCGTCAGCTGATACCTAACATTGTCTGACTATGAAAGGAGTAACCTTTCTAGGGAGCAAGGGATTCGACACGGGGAAGAGTAGGCAAGCCATTGCTCTTTGCAGGCCCAGACAGAATGTCACTTTTATTAAAATAAGAAAGGTCGAAAGAGGCAGGTGTTGAAAGTAGGCAGAGCTCTAGAGGAGTCAGGTGTGGGGTTCCAAGGAAGAAGGGCTTCCTCCGTAGTGGCTGCTAAAGCCTTTGCAACCAGCTGCCTCTGGGTGAGGCCTGGCTGTGTATCACTCAGTGAGCCGAATACTCTGCGCCAGACTTCTCATGATGGATAACTGGCTGCATTGCTTTTAAGTTTAATGGACACACACAGCACTAAATCTACTTGGGCTCTGTGTGAAGGTGCTCAGGTAAATTATAAATATTCAGGTTAGATGATGAATTTAACATGATGAGGGATCCACAGAGCACAGTTGTCTCTGTAGAGTGCTGGGTAGTGGTATGATCAGTGGTCAAGGCCATCAGTTCCCACTGTGATGGACTGACGGGGATATAGATCATAATTTCTCCTTTGTTACCTACTAAAACTCATGATGTGCTGTCTAGTTTGCTTTCTAACAACATGACCAAAAGCAACTTGGGGAGGAAGGGGTATATTTCAGTTTACAGATTACTGTCCATTATGAAGGGAAGTCAGGGATTGAAGGCAGGAATTGAAGTAGAGGCCATGCAGGGATGCTGCTGTCTTACCCTCCAGTATCATGTTCGGCTATCTTTCTTGTACCACTTATGGCCACCTGCTCAGGTCCATCAATCATTAATCAAGAAAATACCTCACAGTCTTGGCTCCAGGCTAATCTGATGGAGAGATTTTTCTCAGCTGAGATTCCTGTCTCCTTGAAGACCCTAGTATATATCAAGTTGACAAACATGAGCCAGCACATTTGGAGTTCTTTTTCCAAGAAAAGTTACTATAATGTTGAGTCCCTTACTACTCCACAATTATTTGATTATTCCGACAATCAAGCGACAAATATTAGGTTTTTTTTTTCCTGTTAACTTGGTGGATTGGATTGTTTCCTGTTATAGTTGGATCTTTTTAAAAAAGATTTATTTATTTATTTTATGCATATGAGTACACCAACATTGCTGTCTTCAGACACACCAGAAGAGGGGATCAGACCCCATTACAGACGGTTGTGAGCCACCATGTGGTTGTTGGGAATTGGACTCAGGACCTCTGAAAGATCAGTCAGTGTTCTTAACTGCTGAGCCATCTCTCCAGTCCATAGTTGGATCTTAAATATCCTCCATAGGCATATATACTAAAACCTTGGTCCCCAGGGTGGTGGTTTTATTGAACATTCAACATTGGGGACTTTATGGATGGACCTTAGGTCATAAAAGGAGTGCCAGTGAAGGAGGTAGTAGACCTCTAGCATCTTCTATGTGTATATGTTACATGTATGTATGTGCGTGCATGTGGCAGGCAGCAATCAATGTTGATTGTTTTCCTTTCCAACTTGTTTAAACAATATTTTTACATTTATTTATTTACTTTGTGTGTGTGTGTGTGTGTCTGTGTCTGTGTGTGTTTGTGCATGGGAGCCATGGTGAGCATGCAGGAGACAGAAGGTTGCTTGTGGGAGTTGGTTTTCTCCTTCCACCATGGGGAGGGCAGAGGCTTGTCACCATTTACCCACTTAGTCATCTTGCTGGCTCTTTCTATTTTTTTTTATTTTTTATGTATGTGAGTACACTGCAGCTGTACAGATGGTTGTGAGACTTCATGTGGTTGTTGGGAATTGAATTTTTAGGACCTCTGCTCCATCCCAACAACCCTGCTTGTTTTGGTCAACTCCACTTGCTCAGTCCCTGCTCGCTCTGGCCCAAAGATTTATTTACTATTATATGTAAGCACACTGTAGCTGTCTTCAGACACACCAGAAGAGGACGTCAGATCTCATTATGTGTGGTTGTGAGCCACCATGTGGTTTCTGGGAATTGAACTCGGAACCTTTGGAAAAGCAGTCAGTGCTCTTACCTGCTGAGCCATCTCGCCAGCCCATCTTGCTGGCTCTTCACCTCATTGTTTGAGATGGAGTCCCTCCCTGGATCTGCAGCTCACCAACTGCATATTCCTGGATATGGAGCCTTAGCTATCCTCCTGTCTCTGCCTGCCAAATGCTGGGGTTAGAGGTGTACACTGACTTTTTATGTGGGCATGGGGATCTCAAGTCATAACCTCTAGCACTGAATAAGCCACTTCTTCTTCCTCTGTTTTCTTATGCCTGACCACATGCTCACAAAATGATGGGCCATCTTTCTGCAGGCCCAACTGATTATGGGCTGAAACCTCAAAACTGTGAACCAAAACAATGCTTTTCTTTCTACAAATTGGTTTTTGTAACACTTTGGATATGGAATGTCATCCAAGGCTCTTAGTTACCAGTGTAGCAGTGTTCAGAAGTGAAACCTTTGGAAGGTTTCATGAGGGCTTTAACTTTTTCAGGGCGTCAATCCACTAATGAATTCATACTCTGATGACATCATTGGTGTGAGGGTAACTTTTATTCACCTGGTGTGATTGTCATCTTGGAGCCTTACTGCTGGATAAGCTTACTCTCTTCAGTTCTTTTGGAATTCTGACTGGCTGGTTTAACTCAGCTGTTCTGGCTCAAACTTCTCTTCAACCTGATTCAACCCAGCTTCTCTCAGCTTCTCACAGAATTGTTCTGCCTAGCCTCAAACAGACCTTGGCAATTTGTTCTAATATTCTGGCGGCTCCTTCTTATTCTCTGGCTTCAACTGCCTCTATTGACCTGCACTGACCTGCATGAACTCACAAAACTCAACTCCACTGCTCTGACTCCTCACTGACTCAACACCTACCTCACTCTCGCTATCTTTTCTGTTCTTAACTAGCTTCTCTTGAGAATTGGATATATCCTATTTCTGACTCACTTTGTCAAATCTTTCCCTGATCCATCATTTTTCCCTGCAATTAGACATCATTGTTTGAGATGAAAGGTGTGTCTGCATTGCTGCTGGGTCACACAGATCTAGAAGGTCTTTGGATGTGATCAGAGCAGCCAGCCATGTTGCTGGATTAAAATTCCTCTACACATTGGTGGGTAGCAGAAACTCCAGGAGGCCAGTGGGAGAAGTGGGAGATGTAACTCATGGAGTCATGGCCTGGATGGGCGATACTTCCTTGTTCCATGTCTTTGTTTCCTTTGCTGCCATGAGGTAAGCAGCTTCTTCTGTCACACCCTTCTACCGCTGTGGCATTCTGCTTCAACTTAAATCCAAAGCAAGGGAACCAGCCAACCTTGAATTGAAACCTCTGAAACTGTGGGCCCAAATAAATTTCCTCATTATATTTGCATCAGGTGTTTTATCACAGTGAAGAAAAACTAGTATAATTATCTTTGGTACTTGTCTTCATGACAAACTGTGGCAGTTTGAATATACTTGGCCTAAGGAGTGACACTAGTAGATGTGGCCTTGTCGGAGGAAGTGTGTCACTGTGGTCATGGGCTTTGAGACCCTCCTCTTCCTTCTAAGCTGCCTGAAAATAGTTTTTTCCTGGCAGCCTTCAGATGTAGATGTAGAACTCTCAGCTCCTCCTGCACCATACCTGCCTGGATGCTGCCATGTTCCTGCCTTGGTGATAATGGACT
This sequence comes from Mastomys coucha, assembly GCF_008632895.1. Classification (NCBI taxonomy): domain Eukaryota; kingdom Metazoa; phylum Chordata; class Mammalia; order Rodentia; family Muridae; genus Mastomys; species Mastomys coucha. Next base: position 172,148,454 of record NW_022196905.1, on the reverse strand, counting down.
GAACCTCTAAACCTATAAGCCAGCCCCAATTAAATGTTGACCTTATAAGAGTTGCCTTTATCATAGTGTCTGTTACACAGCAGTAAAACCCTAACTAAGACACAAGGTAACTAATGTGTCCCTATATCTATCTCACGATGTGACCTAATTTGGAAGCTGTCATTGTTAATACAATTAGATGTAGTCACACTGGAGCAGGGCCATAACATCATATTCTTGGCACTTGTGTTTAAAGATAATGTTTGGGCCGGGCGGTGGTGGCGCACGCCTTTAAGCCCAGCACTTGGGAGACAGAGGCAGGCGGATTTCTCAGTTTGAGGCCAGCCTGGTCTACAGAGTGAGTTCCAGGACAGCCAAGGCTACACAGAGAAACCCTGTCTTGAAAAAACAAAACAAAACAAAAAAATAAAGATAATGTTTGGGGCACAGATATGTGCACAAGAAGAATGCCACGTGAGTGTCTATAGGTCACCTACAAGCCCAGAAGTGAAGTCTAGAGGACACTTTCCCCTAGGCCATTCAGATGGGCCAAACTATTTATCCTCTTAGACTTCCAGCCTCTGGGGTCTATGAGGTAGTTCTTCTGTGGTTGAGGCTGCCCTGCATGTAGTCCTTTGTCATGGCAGTCCTGGCAAATGGAAAGTGACCACTGTAAGTACAGATAGCAGACACATGGACACTGCAAAGGGAATTAAGAGCTCAGAGTTTGAAAAAGCCTCTTTCTTCTTTGTCATGGACTGTTGGCTTTAGAATGTTCCCTGACTTGTGCTGTTTTAACTACATCTTCATCCCAAACAACTCAGCATATCTCATTTGAAATTATCCAGGGTCATTATAGTACATGCTACATATCTAAATATGTTATTTATTCAAATCATTTTTTTTCCTTATCCTGGATTGCTAACTTTGAATCTGGCCCCCATGATTTGAATTGGACAGTGGAGTAGAGGTGGCTACAACATGTAACACACAGAAGTTTTGAACGTCTTGGCTGTAAGTGCGGTCACCTTGATGGCATACATCTTTGAGCATCTCTGTGAACTCGGGTCCCTACATAAGACTTAATAAGCCCAGCCCAGCAGAACTGAAGAAAACATGAGTTAAAAAATAGTGGTTCACTTATTACTACAATATAGTAATGTGTGCTGGTGTGTCATATTCTGTGTTGGGCATTTTCACTTATTGATTCACATGGGTAGAGCGACCACATCTCTCTCCATACTGAGGAAATGAAATTAGAGAGCTTAAAGAAGGTTTGATTTTCCTTGGACTAGAAGTAGCAGAGCTGAAAAATGAACTCAGATTATGTTGACTCTAAAATCCACATTCTTCCCTGAATCAGGATGCACCTGTCACCGGTCATTTCTGTTCTTCTGCTTATAGCTGAGACATCACCTCTGTGCTCCTCTAACATTGTTAAAGGTGGGTCCTCTGACGACAAGCTAGTATCCAGAGCTGGAGTGCACTTCCTGTGGGAGTGGGATTCAGCCGCCTTAGGGGGTCCTTCTACGGCTCTCAATCAAGCTTTCTTCCCATGGTTCTTTCAAACGTTCCCTTTCTTCTCACATCTTCTACCTGTCATCTTCCGTCTTAGCCAGTAATCTGGCAGTTTATCTTAGAGTGAATCTTAAACCTTAGCAGGGAGGAGAATCATCCAGAGGACAGTTCTGTCCAACACAGTGCTGGGCTTTACTAATGTCAGCAGATCTGGGATGGTGCCATGGACCAACTTTTGAGCCCAGCTCCTCCAACATTATGCCTGCCTGGATGCTGCCATGCTTCCCGCCATGATGATAATGGACTGAATCTCTGAACCTGTAAGCCAGCCCCAATCAAATGTTTTCCTTTGTTTGTTTGTTTGTTTGTTTGTTTGAGACAGGGTTTCTCTGTGTAGTCTTGTCTGTCCTGGAACTCACTCTGTAGACCAGGCTGGCCTCGAACTCAGAAATCCGCCTGCCTCTGCTTCCCAAGTGCTGGGATTAAAGGCGTGTGCCACCACCGCCTGGCTAAATGTTCTCCTTTGTAAGTGTTGCCTTGCTCGTGGTCTCTTCACAGGACCCTAAGACAGCAGACGATACTCTTCCAGGGCCAGCTCTGGAGGTCCCGCTCCATGAAGAATGGCACCTATGGAAAGGCAATGCCTGCTTAGATTTGTCTTAGCTACTATCGCATTTTATCTCCCTACCCTGACATCTTTCTTCCTGCAAGACTAAGAACTACCTTTGGTACTACTTTTGACTGGGGTCTCAATTCTATTTACCCCTACAGAGGTGATCAAATAATGTTTTATACCTTCCCCATTTCAATCTGTCTCTCCTTTATTGTATGCTCCTTCAGAGTACGCACCCGGCCTGTGAATCTTTTCTAGTCTGTATGTACAACAAACAAACAAACAAACAAACAGCTCCCAAACTAGCCATTCCTTGATAACACACCTTCAGGAGGCTTCTTGAACACTTAGGACCATTTTCTTGAAAGGAGTAGTATACTTTTTGTTACTAGCCGCGACTGGGAGCCTTCCAAGGTGCCAACTCCGTGATTCTTCTTCTCCGGTGTCTCAGTCAAACGCTAAAGTGAACACGGCTGTGAAGGAATTTGCAGTGGGGACTGAGGCGACTAGTCACCTGAATTTAACGTGGGGAGATTATATTGGATTGCCTGACTAGTTCTTCACGATCAATCGAGCCCTTAAGAAAACAGCATAAGACGACAACAGAAACGAGTCATAGAGGCCAGGGAGATTTGAAAAGATTCAACCTGCGCTCAGGACGTAGCTTCCTGGTAGAATATTTGCTTTGCACGTGTCAGACTATGGGTTTGATTCCCCGCACTGAAAAACTAAACAGCTAATCGGCTACTCTGGGCCTTGAAAGCCTGGGCTTTGTATGGAGCTTCTAGATGCTCAAAACAGTCCCCAGAAGCAGTCAGCAAGGAGATGGGGGGGGAGGGGTCTGCGCCCAACAACCACATGGAACAGAATTCAGTGAACAGCTGGGCAGACAGGATTCTTCCACAGACTGTCTAGATGACAGCCCCGAGAGACTGAAGCAGCCGCTTGATTTCTGAACTACAAAACTGTGGGCCATCCAACACGGGCCATCCTAAGTCTTCGAGTTTGTAGTGATTTGTTGCCTGAGCAGCAGTAAGGTGTAGCCTGCTTCCCCCTGCCCCAGTGACTCCTGCGGATCATTTTGAGCTTCCCCTTTACTGCTATTGAAAATTGCAAGGATGACAGCTATATCTTGTCTTGGTCAATGATCTATTGGTGTGAAGAGACACCACGACTATGGCAACTCTTATAAAGGTAGACATTTAATAGGGCCTGGCTTACAGTTTGGGGCTTTAGTTCTATTTTCATCCTGGTGGGAAGCATGGCCCCATGGAGGCAGACGCGGTGCTGGAGAGGGAGCTGGGAGTTCTCCATCTGGATCCACAGGCAGCAGGGAAGGAGAGTAAGGCACTGGGCCTAGCTTGGGCTTCTGAAACCCCAGATTGGTTTTTCCCCTGGTAGAGGAGGAAGGTACCATATGAAAGGAGTCCGTGTCCAACTTTTCATATGGAAACAGAAGGGCAAGAAATTCTTCCTGCGTTACTGATTGTTAGTTGTCCTTGTTAAAATAATTCTTTTGTCAAAGTGACACACATCAGACAGTCCCTGCGGACCTCTTCTGAGACTCGATCTGATGTCCCTATAACTGTTGTATCTCAACATATGTTCTCCCGGTGAACCCACAGATACTATACTCCAGGCCAGCCTGGGGCTTGTGATTCTGCACCCTCACTGCTCAGAGTAGGTAGCTGTTGAGGCATCATTGCCTCATGACACTGTCATTCTCTGTCCTCCCCTCACCTCCAAAATGTCTTTTGCTGCTACTGCGTTTGCGAATGGCATTACCATATACCCTGTGCTATTGAAGATTAGAATTAGAAATGTTAGCTGAGGGGTTTGTAGCCCCTTAGGACGAACAACAACATGAACTAACTAGTACCCTCGGAGCTCCC
>NW_022196905.1:172142619-172144066 GCF_008632895.1 Mastomys coucha | reverse complement strand
TTTGTTTTTTTGTTTTTTGGAGGGGAAACTGGGAATGGAGAAATTTGCATATAAATAAAGAAAAAAAACATAAAAAAAATGTTATATCTCAAATGACAAATGTGAATATACCTTCTACTTTCACATAAATGAAATTCAAAGCTAGATGCCACCACCACCACCACTACCACCACAATGACAACAACAAGAAACCAGGTGAGTGGCTCCCTAGTTATCAAGCATGTAGGCTACCATCCTACTACACTACTGTCATGCAGTGTCTGTCCTCAGGGTCACCTCATGGTATAAGACAACTGCCAGGGATTCTGCCACTGTCCTGGATTCTAGGCAGTGGGACTGAGGCCACGGTTCAGGTCAGCTAGGGATGCCTGGGATATGAACATTGCTGGAAGATGTTTTTATTCTGTTAATAGGGAAGAAGGTAAGACGATGGACAATGTATTACTTGACAGTCTGCATTACTGATGATCTGCAGTCGCTGCAGCCACCACTTCTCCCACCTGGTCCCTAAGTCAGGCCCCTGGGATCATCTTCAGTCCTATACCCTTGTTCCTCACATCTTTCTCCCTTTCATTCAAATTTCCCCCACTGGAGCATGGCATATAAAAAAAGATATTTAAACATTCACTGAGATGTCACAAAGTGTCGAGGTCCCAGATAACTTACATGCATTTTCTCATTGTAGACTCACTACAACTCTGGATGGGCACTGCTTTGCTTTTCTCACTGTCAGGGGCCTGGTCATTAGACCAGGGCTTTGTGTATACTGGGCAAGCACTGTACTGCTGAGCTAGACCCGGTCCCAAAGGTGATGGTATTAGAGCCACATGCCAAATTATAAAATCAAATATTAGGAATTCCGGCAAGTGGCTCAGAGCTCAGCAAGGGGGCAGAGCACCATGGTTTGGGTAGACTCTGCTACTGACAGCTTGCTTGCCAGCTGACGGGCTTTTGGGAAGTGTTTGGTTGCTGGGGGCTCTGCCCTAATCCATGGGGTACTTACCCATTTGGTGCATTCAAAACAAAATGGCATTATGAGAAGGTGGTGACATGTAGGTGGCAAGTTCTAGTTGGCAGAAGCGGCCGCCTAGGGGCGTGTTCCTCAAGGCTGTGCTTTGTCCTGGTTCTTCCCCACAATTCTTTTCTGCATTCTGTCTGCTGAGACATGAGCTGCTTCACTGTGCCTTCCCTGCCGTGGTGGGTAGAACTCCTATAATCCATGCTCCAAAATAGGCTTCTCCCCCTCACATGCCTTCTATCGGGTGCTTTGATTACAGGGATACAGAATGGAGAGAGAGCTGCAGGAGTTATCAGTCTTTCTACCCTGCACTTGTGCCTCATGTCACCCTCTGTAGGGATAATCTCTCATGTACTGGGTGGAAGGATCGTCTGCAATAAGTTGAGGCAGGATTAGAAGGTGGAACATCTAGCAAGGCGGGGGGGGGGG
>NW_022196905.1:172137701-172142572 GCF_008632895.1 Mastomys coucha | reverse complement strand
GAGAGAGAGAGAGAGAGAGAGAGAGAGAGAGACAGAGACAGAGACAGAGACAGACAGAGACAGAGACAAAGAGAGACAGACAGAGAGACAGAGAGACAGAGAGGGACACTGAGAGGGAGAGACACACCTAGAGAAACATACACACAGAGAAACACACACGCACATACACAGAGAGAGGGAGGGAGGGAGAGGGAGGGAGGAAGAGAGAGGGGGAGGGAGAGAGACTGGGAAATAGTGAAGCAGGAAGATTGCCTGGATGTAGAGGAAAAGGAAATAGGCTCTATGAAACTGAGGAGCAGAAACTAGCCTAGAATAGTGTCATGTGTTAATATAAGTTACAAGCTAGTCGGAGAACAAATCTAGCTTATGGCCTAGGCATTTATTCATAAATTATAAGCCTCCAAGTCATTATTCGGAAACTGGGACACGGGTGGAAAAGCCTGTGGTTATAACCTTCATATAGAAAGAAACTTAGAATGGATAGGAAGGGGTTAGAGGATTCCATCCCTAAACTCTGCTCACTTTCAGACATAGCTTCCTCAAGGCCAACTCTTCAGTGAGTGATCTCTAAGTGATCTTTCTCAATTGCAAATCTGATCTTGCTTTTTCTTTGATTCACAACTTCAAGGGTACTCTGTATCATCTAGAATACATCTGAAGCCTCTGACTGCTCCGTACCCCCAAGCCCCTGAGCCCTTGATGGTTTCCTAGAAACAAGCGCTACTGACACCACATGCCCATGCTAATTTTCCCAGCATGCAGTACAGTGTCTCCAGGTTGCCATCCAGTCTCTCTGCTTGGGAGGCGGTCTCTGTTCCCCCACCTGCTTCATCTGGCCTCAGTTCTACATTACTTTTTCCAAGAAATACTTCACAACGTGTTCACTCAGGCTAGGCTCATTTCGCTCCCTCTGTGCTCCACTGGCAACCTGAGTAGACTTCTAAACTAGATAGCTGTAAGCACCCTGCTTCATAATCCGTCTTCTCTGACTGTTTTCCTCAGTAGCCCCAAGCCCCTGGAGGGAATGGACCACGTCTTAATTGTTTTTGCGTATGTCCAAGACCGAAGAGAATATCTGGCTCTTAGAAGGTTGCTGGAGTTAGCGTTGCTTGTCCAGAATCAAGGGAAATTCTAGTAAGTGTCGATTTGGTTATGATGAAATCACATTTGCAAGAATGTTTCCAAAATTTTAAGTAATGTAGGAATTGAACATAAAGTCAAACCTTTATCATAAGATCAATAGGCACATACGTCTTTGAGGCACTTGGGGGGGGTGGTTTACAAGTCTTCTAAAGATAAAGTAGGGTAAAGTGGAACATGCAGCTTGGATGCTTTCAACGCAGAAGAAAACCAATCTAGCTCCACACTCCACTCTCCCTCTCTACTTTCTCTTATTTCCTTTCTGTTGTTCCTCCCTTCCCAGGTACCATGATGGTGGAGTAGAGAAATGCATACACAAAGATGGGAAAGATGAAGCTGGAATCTGTCCTGTTGCTGGTGGTAGTTATTTTTTTTTTTTTAAAAGAGATTTACTTATTTTATGTATATGAGTGCACTGTAGCTGTCTTCAGATACACCAGAAGAGGGCGTTGGATCTCATTACAGATGGTTGTGAGCCACCATGTTGTTGCTGGTGGTAGTTTTTTTTTTTTAAAGAGATTTACTTATTTTATTTATATGAGTACGCTGTAGCTGTCTTCAGATACGCCAGAGAAGGGTGTATCTCATTACAGATGGTTGTGAGCCACTATGTTGTTGCTGGGAATTGAACTTAGGACCTCTGAAAGAACAGTCAGTACTCTTAACCACTAAGCCATCTCATCCCTCTGCCCCTCACCAGTAGTTCCTTTTGAATCATACAAGCTGTTCTCATTTGATCCTTGAGGGACATTTCTTTGGTTCAACCTCAGGTTTTCACACAGTGCTGGGCACAGCATTTATTCATTTAAGAAGTACCCGCAGAACCCCGTGGTTTCTTTTCCTTATTGTTTCAAAGGTCCTGCAGAAAGAAAGAGCTCTGTGATGGACAGGACAGACAAGTTCCGGGGTGAGACTGCAGCTGCTGACCTGGGCAGTCCAGAGTAGCTTCAGCCATCTGCTTGGTTAGCCCTTGATTGGCTGCACACAGAAGGGAATGGAAACCAAGCAAGACCAATGACCTTCAGCGGAAGGAAACAATTTGCAAGCAGCTGCCAGGACCCTGAGACCTCAGGAAGAGGAGCAGATTTACCAAGCTTTTATGTTAGATTCACATCAAACTCCTTAATGTCAATAGGAAAGAAATTGAGCCCATCTTTGTTGTGAAGCTAATGAGGCTTTTGCTGGCTGCACTAAATTTCTCTCTTTGATTTCCCTCTTTGCCTTTTCTGTTTTCCGTTCACTTTGTGTCCCTCTTGCCAATAGCTCCTTTTCACTAATTTCAAACAAGGGAGGGAGGAGAGGAGAGAAAGTGAGAGGGCTTATAGACCAAGAAAAACTTGAAAACGAGGTGTTAGCCTTTCTCTGTAGCGATATATTTTGATTCTTCCAAATTCAAGTCCAAGGAAACTGTTCCAGACTGATTGGCTGTGAGGGGTGAGGGACTAGGGTACCCTCATTCTGTGGATCAGCACTGACGTCAGAGGAGGGCTGACTCCTTCCTTCTTGCTGTACATTTCTACTCAAGGTGAAGTATGTTTGAGTGGAAGGTTGTTAAGGCTTCTAACTTCTGCTTTCTTTCTCTTCCTCTTCCCCCTCCCCTCCTCCCTCCCCTCTCCTCCCTTTCCCTCCCTCTCCCCTTCCTCTTTCACTGGGGATGTCACAGAGCTTTGAGGTTTCAGAAGTTCAAGCCAAGCCCAGTGACTCACTCTCTCTTCCTGCTGCCTACATATCCAGATGTAGGAGTCTCAGCTCTTTCTCCAGCCCCAAGTCTGCCATGCTTCCTGCCATGAGACTTTAATGGGCCAACCCTCTGACCTGTAAGCCAGCCCCAATTAAACGCTTTCCTTTATAGGAGTTGCTGTGCCTCTTCACAGCAATAGAACACTAAGACCTGGCCTATAACCTTTTTTTTGTTTTATTTCTTCTTGTGTGTGACTTTAGGATCTAGGTAATGCTGATTTTAATTTTTTAGTTTGGTTGACATATTTTTTCCCCCTAAATGTTTGGTGTAATTTAACAATGATATCATCTGTCTTAGGTTTTTCCATTATAGGTTTCTGGTCCAGTTTCTACATGAGCTTTAGGTATGTGGAGACTTCCTGTTTCTTCATGGGTTAGCCTTTGCCAGAAGCAAGCATCTAGGATTTTAACCTTCTCTTCTAGTTCACCAAGTCTCTTGGCATTGGCAACTCATTTTTACTTTAGACTATAATTCTTACATGACTTTTTGGTTCTTCCCAAAAGCTGACAGAATAATTTTCTTCCTTTCTTTAAAATATTTATTTTTGCCTCACTAATTGGAAGGAGAAAATCTGGATCACCCCTAGCACCATAATCAGAGTGTGCTTTGAGTAAAGACCTGGCTCAAAAGTCAAACCGTGTCAGTGAAAGACACATGGCAGGGTATCTGATAATTTTAGAATTGAGAGGACAAACTGGGGATTTCTTTTCAATAAAGACAATCATGGACAGAGTGTGAAAACTGAGAAAAAATGGGAAAAGGTATTTACAATATCTAAAATCAACAACAGAATATTTTCAATAATACACACATTTACAAATAAACATCAGAAATACCAATAAAGAGAACAGAAAAGAAAAATGCAGTTTGTAAGGTGTTGAGTTTTTAAGACCAGCAAGTATAGAAACAGACATTAGTATCAGAGACACATGGCTTAGAAATAACTCCATGGGACAGGAGAGATGGCTCAGCCGTTAAGAGCACTGGCTGTTCTTCCAGAAGACATGGGTCCAATTCTCAGCATCCATACTATCTATCGCTCACAACTGTCTGCAACTCTAGGCAGACAGTTTTAGGCATATACCTAAAACTCTAGGAACTGATCATTCCTCCTGAAATCTTTGGGTACCAGGTACACATGCAGGCAAAGCACTCATGCACATAAAATAAGTAAATTAAAAAAAAATCACTATTCTCCCATTGTGGAAAGCTGGGAGTTCAAGTGTTAACATTCTTTAGGGGTCAAATATCAGCTCTTATAGACATGAACTCTTACTTAGAATACTCAAGAAGTGGGACATATTTATCATGGGACCTAGCAAGCCTATATGTAGGTACATATATGCCCAAATTTTAAGTCCATAAAAGGACATGCATGAGGATGTTTGGGCTATATTGCTTGGGGATATAGGCTATTAATCAATGTCTAATCAGAAAAGAGCAACCTAATACAAATTTGAACAGAAAAAAATGTATATAAAGATTGTCAGTTATAGCAGGGCACGAGAGAAATATACTTTTGGTGACTGGAAGTCGAGGGCATGGAAGAATATGGGGTAGCAGTTACAGAAAATTGTTATCATACAACTTCTGAGATAGAGAACTATGGGTGAGCCCTTCTATCCCCCCATGCCAGGTCCTAGCTATGTTGGAGAGGGGACTCTGTGGAAGACAAGTCCATTTGGATTATGTGAGTGTATCCTGCTAAAGACCCGTGCACTGGCTGGAGTGTTAGGGAAAGCTGTCCATCAGGATGTGTCTCCATGGATACTCTACCACAGGACTGCAGGAAAGACAAATGCTAGAGACAACTTGTGGGAAGTCCCAGCGGTCGTGCCCATCAGGAACCAGGAACTGGGGAATCCATGAGTGACACTGCTGCAAAGTTCCCCAGTTTGAAGAAAGTAGATCCAGGAAAGTCGTGAACATTGGCTGCTCCTGGATGCTGTGAGGTAGATCCGGGAAAGTCATGATCATTGGCTGCTCCTGG
>NW_022196905.1:172129051-172137691 GCF_008632895.1 Mastomys coucha | reverse complement strand
CTGGATGCTGTGAGGTAGATCCGGGAAAGTCATGATCATTGGCTGCTCCTGGATGCTGTGAGGTTCTGAACAGTGGACAGTTCTGAAGCCTAAGGAGGTACCGAACCAGAGCTAAGGAAGAGAGATGCCTTCTTCCTTAACTCTTTCTCCACCCTACTCTAGAATATTAACATTGTATCAACTGGTAAAACAAAAAACCCTAAAAGGGCCCACATCTATTTTTATAGAGCAGGCGATGCTAGGTAAATTTGGAGCTGAAAGGCAAAAAACCTGATAACTAGAACAGCTGGGGAGGCGAAGGTAATTTGAGAGTGTATTATAGTAAAATGGGTTGGTTAAATGCCAAGGATGTACAAGTCTTTAGAAGCAAAGACTGTATAGATATGATATATCTAAGGCAATATGTATTGAGACAGATAGGATTTTAAATTACGTGTTGGGTGAAGAAGAGAATCACAATAGGCACTTGGGCCTGGCACTGTTTTGTAAACACACATGCACACAGGGCTTATAAGAAGGACTGCTTGGCAACCCCCTTTCCCCTCTCCCCATCCCTCTCTCCCTCCCCCTTACCCCCCCTCAAATGTGTCCTGGTGGGTCTCTCTCCCTCTTCCTCTCCTCTCTTTTTCCTTCTCTGTCTCCCCTTCTCTGCCTCTATACCTTCTCCAGGTCCCCTTCTTTTTTCCCAGCAAACTTCCTTTTGTACTAGGCCTGTCCAGCAGCTTGATTCCTGAGGGGCACACCTTGGCCGGTAAAGCTGAGGTTCTCCCTCCTACTGCATTATAAAAACACAACACACATTCCTTGCTTTAACATTTGAACACGAGGCTATCCTTGTCATTGGGGATGGAAGGTGGACAAGCTTTGCGTGATAGTGGATGTCAGCTAGCAATACGAAGTCTGTAAGGTCCCAGAAACTGACCTTGTTGTCACAAGGTTGGTGGCTAAAGCAAGTGTCTGCGATAAAATAACCTTTCCTGAACACCTTCGTTTACTGTAGAAATATTTTAATAAATGTCAGATCCTACAACAGATATTATCAAATTAGAACTCGATCCTTGGGTCTATGAAAATAAATCTTTCAATATTACAGGAAAGTGGTTTGCCAGTCCTGGTAAACATTCTGAGACAGAAACCCAGCTTTATATTGACAGCATACGGAGTAAGTGCACACTTCGCTTAAATGTTATGGTGAGTTGCGCATGAAGGTTCACTAAACTGTCTACCGTGAGAACAAGATGGACTGTCTAGGGGAACACTTTGTCTTCTCCAGTTCCCTAGCAGGCCCTGCATCCTCTTCCAGGGCTTCCATTCCACTGCTAATTAGCTCCTGTAGCTATCCGGTTCAGCTGTGCTTTCTAGTCAAGCCTGACTGGGAAACCATGTCCTTTTTCGAAGGAACAGGGTTGTTCCTGAGACATACCTTCCTTGGAGGGCCAATGACTTGGAGTTGTGACCCGCCAGCTTGGAATTTTACCCTTCGGTTGGGTGTGGGACTGAGGAAGGATATCACTTCACTAAATCTGACTGCTTCGCATGCAGACTTTTGTCAGTCCTCTTCCACTCAAGACACATGAACAATACATAGCACACAGTGAAATTGATCCCCTGCCCTTCCTGAATCCACGGCAGTACGAGAGAGGGTTAGTGGTTACTCTCATGCCCACACTCTGGGCTGAACACAAGCGGTGGTTTGAACAGGTATAACCCCCATAGATTCGTGTGTTTGGTGCTTTGACCATGGGAAGTGGCACTATTAGGAGATGTGTCCATGGTGGAGTAGGTGTGACCTTATGGGAGGCAGTGTGTCACTGTTGGGGGGAAGCTTTGAGGTGTCCAATGCTCAATGCTCTCTGCCCAGTGTGGTACCCAGTGTCCTGCTGCCTTCGGATCAAGATGTAGAACTCTCGGCTCCTCCAACACCATGTCTGCCTGGATGCTGCCATGATGATAATGGACTGAACCTCTGAACCTGTGGCCTTCCCAGCCTTGAGCAGGCTGAACAGACCTTGAGTGCTTGCCACAATGGACTTTGTTGACCTTGGTGGAATCATCTTCCTTGGTTGCACAAGCAAGTTCCTACAGGAACTTAGACTGCCCGTTGACCTTGCTTTGCAACATAATCCAGATGAAACAAAGGATAGGGTCTGTGGGCTTTCCTATATAAACATAGAACTGAACTTAAGAGCCTTGATCAGAACCTTGTCTTGGCTTCATTCTTCTCTTGTGCCACACCCTCTGGCCCCACCTTTTTTTTCATTTCCAGCCTTGCTTTAAGATAAACCCAGTTCTTCCATGGCTGCTGAACATGGATACAGAACTTGTAAGCCAGCCCCAGTTAAATGCTGTCCTTTATAAGAGTTGCCTTGGTCATGATGTCTTTTCACAGCAATGGGCATGCCAATTAAGATAACATGTTTTCTGTTCAGACAGCTCTTCTCCTAAACATGCTTCACCTTTTTGGTTGGTGTGTTTGAGGTGGGGTCTTCGTATGAAGTCTAGGTGTGACTAATGAGCAGTCTGGTATGACTGGTGTATAGTCTCAGTGTAACTGGTGCGTAGTCTATGTGTGACTGGTGTGGCTGAGGAAAACCAGATCTCCTTCTGGATTCTCAGTCTTGTTACTAAATAAGTTAAAGAACAGACTTGGACAGAGGCTTAGGGGTAATTGAATTCATTCCTGAGAAAAGCACCAGGGTAGACAAACTGATAATCCTGGCAGCAATCAGGAGGGGAGTTGGATAAAAAGCCGTGCTTTTAACTTCGGGCCTGGAGGTCTGGGTAATGGTGAGAAAGGTCAGGGTGTTGAGGAAGCATGCCTAAGCTTTAGGCTGACACCCACAGGGAGACAATGTAAAGGGACAGATACACTTCTTGCTGGGCCGTGGATCTGAATCGAGAGGGGACTTGGTTCAGGCTTTTGTGTCCCAGAGATTGGACCAGGAATGCATGATTAGAAATAGAAATAGAGACAGCTTATTAATAAAGGAAAAACTTTCCTGAAAATGAGAGTGAGCGAGTAAGCTAAGGAGGGATTGCCCAAGTTTCAGGCCATGAGATATATAGTCCATTCATTAAAGGCCCTGCACATACGGCCAGCCTTGTACATCCACACACATCCTCCTTGTATTTAGTACACCCTGTTCTTCAGGGAAGCCTAGGTAAGGAAGGGCTGATAGTCTTCCAGCTTAAACTGCCTTCTTTCATATGCTAATATCATGTTTGAGTCTCCAGTTCCTGTTTAGTCACACAGGCTGGTCTCACACTTGGGGTCTTCTTTCTCCGGTCTCAGCCTTAAGTACTGGCATCACAGATGTGCAGCACTTTGGCACCTTGCATGGCCGTCTTGAGCGTTTCTGTACATGAAAGATATGCATGCTCAGAGCACGCAATTTTATTTATTTACCACATAACAAACCCTTTATGAGTTCTGTCCTTATGCATTCCAAGTCAGTGAGCAGCCAGGAGTCTGTCTGCCAGGGGAAGATATTAAGGGATAATATATGGGTAATGTGTCTGTCAGCTTAGGGACATAGATTCTGAATTACTTATATGATTTTGATAGGAAATACCATTTTTGGATCTCTGACGGAGCTGCAGAGAAATATCATCTAAGGACAGATCTGGTTACCAGGTTCTCTACTAGACTTTGGACTTCTTTTGCTATCTGAGTTGCTTCGGCTGGATCGAATGGCTTTCAAACAGGACAGCGATGATATATAGGGCTGGTCTCCTCTCAACAAGGACCCTCTAAGAAAAGGTTATAGAACATTAACCCAGGGTGATGAAAGTGCTTGCTGGATGTGTTATGCCATGAATAAGGTAGGCTCTAAAGTCCATGTTCTGGTTACCTGAGCTACCGTGTGTGTGTGTGTGTGTGTGTGTGTGTGTGTGTGTGTGTGTGTTGTGGTCACTGCCGCTGCAGGGAAAGGACCCACGGCCTGTCATTTATAGGAAGAGGGCTTCTCTATCCTTGTGAGTGGCTTTGTCTATGTAGTGGTGTGTGTGTGTGTGTGTGTGTGTGTGTGTGTGTGTGTGTGTGTAGGAGTTCCTAATACACAGGTAAGAGCAGAGAACTACTTTCTGTATGATTTAAGGGCTGGCTCTGAAGGTGTTCTCTTATCTGATCATTTAATGAGATTCCCTACTGGCTTTGTTAATATTCAAGATACTTACAATTCTGTGAGTTAGTCATGCTTGTAATTGAGTTATGGCTGACAGAGGCCTCTGTCAACAAGCAAGTCTTTGAGAGTAGTTCCTACGTTAAATCATTAGTCATGTAACATGATGTCCAGTCCGTATGATTTGCCATAAACAATCTGCTGCTATTTAAGAGAAGAAAGTCAGAGTACAACGACTTTGGGCAGGTAGTGGGAGGTGGGCAAGGAGGAGGAGCCAGGAGCATCTCAGGTCTGGAAGGTCCTAGGTCTTCAGTCTGCTTCAGGAAGATTAGCCCTTCCTCAAAGGGATAATCAGGACAACTGAGCCTTATAAAAAGGTTTGGACATGGAAAGCAAGAGAAAAGGGAGGCACACCTACAGAAGGTGAGATCCAAATACTATTGATCAACAGTGTTTGTGTCATGAATTTCCTGAAATTCAGCTGACCTAAAAAACAAACAAAACAAGGACAACAACAAAAACCTTAATTTTACTTAAGTGTGTGTGTGTATCATTCTGGGGACAAGAGGATCTGGACTTATATATGTACTTAACTGAGTACTTTTTATATCTACTTAAAAAAAAATCTTGGGGCTGGAGAGATAGCTCAGTGGTTAAGAGCACTGACTGTTCTTCCAGAGGTGCTGAGTTCAATTCCCAGCAACCACATGGTGGCTCACAACCATCTGTAATGGGGGATCTGATGCCCTCTTCTCATGTGTCTGAAGACAGCAACGGTGTATCCACATACATGAAGTAAATAAAATCTTTTTAAAAAAAGTCTTGTAAATATGCTGTGTGTATGCATGTGTATATGTGTTGAGTGTGTGTATGTGCATGTATGTGTATATGTGCATGTGTGTGCATGTGTGTATGTGCATGTATGTGTATATGTGCATATGTGTGCAGGTGTGTATGTATGTGTGTGTGCACATGCATGTACACACATTTGAGAGGTGATAGGTGACATACACACATTTGTGTTCTCAGAAGAAAAAGGATTTGCTATTCCTTAACTCATGCTCCCATGGATTGGCTGTCTTATAAAATCAGACACTGGAAGTAGTGACTGACCATTGAGTAATTCATCTTAAATGAATGAAATGAAAGACAATTGCAAGGCAAGTTGCTCCTATGGTGATTAATCTTGACTGTCAACTTGACAAGCTTTGGTGTCATTTAGGAGACAGTCCTCTGTGAACATCTGGAGAGGTTTTTTCTGGGTTTTATCTTCATTGGGAAGCCCTATCCTGAATATAGATGCCCCATTCTATTTAGGGCCACTCCCCAAATGAGAAGAAACAATGAGAAGGAAAATGAAGAAAATGGATGCAGGACCATGTGGGACGGTGGAAAAGCAGTCTGTGTTTTGGCTGCTTAACTAAAGTGAAAGATTTCACAAGGGACAGAAACAGTGGAGACACGTTCCAGATACAGGCTGATTCCAGGAGTTCTCCAAATCCACTAGCCTGTGCTATCAGTTGCATAGATGATGCCCCAAGCTCCCAGCATTCTGGCTGGACTCCACCCCCACAGTCATCTGACCACAGCCAGGTAGGTATGCCCCGCCCCACAGACAGATAGCCCAGCCTACCATATAAGGGGCGGTTTGCCCCTCTCCTCTCCTCCCCTCCCCTCCCTTCCCTCTTAGCCTCTTCTTATCTTTACTTTCTCCTCTTTCCTTCCCCCTCCCCCACGTGGAGATGGCCGGCCTCTACTTTCCAGTCTCTTCTCTCTCCTTTCTATAATAAAACATCTTAAAACTATGCATTGCCTCCGTTCAAGTAGATGTGCCTTGTGGGCCTGGCTCTTGCAACCAGAGACTGAACTGTAAGAACTCCCTCGCCCCTGCTCGCCCCTGCCATGCCGGAACCATCCGGGCGCCGCTTCCTGCCCCTCCCCACCCTTTCCCTTTGGCCTCAGGGCAGAGTGAGCTGCTCTGAGGCTCCCAATTTGTTCTCAGCTCTTCTGCAGTGTCCAGCGTCTCCTGTGACTCCCTCAGCTGTTCCCCTCCGCTCTCCGAGGACTGGGATACAGACACCAATCTGGAGGCAGAGCAGAGCTCTAGCAGATACTCGAGTCCGCGCCCAGAGTATTGAACTTCTGGCAGGACTTGAGTCATTCCTTTCCAATCCCTTTTGCTCTTCCACCGCCCAGCGGCGCCCCAGTGCCTGGCCCCCCCCGGGTTGTCCACCTGCGGCTTGGAAATGGAGTGCACCACGGCCCCAGTGGTGAGCGCTGAGCCCAACAAGACCAGAATTCCTGCCTATTTCCTGAGTGGGTCACTATGACAACTGCCTTACCCTTCCATCGCTAAGTCTTTTCACCATGATAGGCTGTTTTATATCAAATTGATGGAAGCTAGAGTCATCAGAGAGGAGGGAGCCCCAGTAGGGAAAATGCCTCCAAACGATCAGGCTGTAGGCAAGCCTGTGGGCATTTCTTTTACTAGTGACGAATTGATTTCGGAGGCTCAGCTCACTGTGGGTGGGGCCACCCCTTAGACGGCAGTCCTGCGTTTCTATAGGAAAGCAGGTTGAGCAAACCTGAGGAGTAAGCCAGTGAGCAGCACCCTTCCATGGCCTCAGCATCAGCTCCTGCCCCCAGGTTCCTGCTCGTGTTCCCTTCCCGACTTCCTTCAGAGATGGACGATGACGTGGCAGTGTAAGCCGAATCAACCCTTTCCTTCCCGAGTTGCTTTTGGTCATGGTGTTCCATCAAGGAACCAGGGACCCTAACTAAGACGGTAATGGCTACCGGCGTAGTGCAGGTTTGCTGCGGCAGACCTGAGCATGTTTCTAGGAGGATTGTGGAAGGACTCTGGAGCTTTCGGTGAGAAAAACCGTTGAGTGTGTTGAGGCTCTGTGGGTTGTTTTGTCAGAGCTTTGAATACAAGAATATTGAGAGCAATGCAGACGATGGAGGCCTGGCCTGTGAAGTTTCAGAGGGAAGTGTAGAGAGTCTGTGGGGCCATTTGCTATTTTTGAATTAAGAGTCTATCATCCTGGACAGCTGGGGTTGAAGGGTCAGCTGTAATTAACTAGAATATAGCTTCATTGAAGTGAAACCTTTGCTTTACTGGGACAACTGATGCTGGTTAGGGGAACCTAAGAAATTAGCGGTATTCATGATAATGCAATAAAAGTTAAAAAAAAAAAAAAAGAAGTTAGCGGTGATGAAGAAGAGACCAGCTTCACTGAGGTGAAGTCTCCTCGGAGGTGGTTCCTCAGGGTCAGCAGACAGAAACCATGTTTCAGAGGCTGGCAAGGCTGAACCTTGCGCAGGCAACCGAACTTGGTAGGGTGTAGGAGTCACCTAGCAGGGACGGTGGTACTGGTTTTGAAGGCCTGGAGGTGTCTTGGGAAGTCGCTAGGTCTCTGCATCAGCTCCTGTGTCTATGTTTCTGCTCTGACGTCCTTCAGTGACAGACGCTATGTGGAAGTTGAAGCCAAATAAGACCCCTGCTTCCCCAAGTTGCTTTTGGTCACAGTATTTCACTACAGCAATAGTCATCCTAACAAAGACAAACAGTGCGCCAAACAAAGCCTTTCTTCCTTACGTTGCTTTTATCATAGATTTTGACAAAGCAAGGACAAAAGTACCTAATATACCACATAAGTGGGTAAGCGAGAGAAATGGTTAATAACAAGGTAAGTTTAGTGAAACAAACAATGAGTTTAGCTAGATATAAGAGGAACCCACTACAACAATGCACAGCGCTTTTAGGATAATAGATCTATTTATCCAAACAGAGCAGCAACGATTTGTCAAGGCAATTGATTTAAAAAAAAAAAAAAATTCCTTTGCCTCAGAGGGATGCGATTCTACGTTCGCACAGCAGGCGGCGCTGTGAGCACCGTAATCCTGCTCAGCCACGGTTGGCTGCGTCTGTGTGGTGAATGCCAAGGCAGACAAGCTTGTTTGTATTACAGGAGTCTGTTGCTTTTCAGAATTTCATTAAGGAGAGAAAGGCTATTCTTATTGCTATTACAATCACTTTACATTTCCAATGTGCCCCTAGTACCGGCAAAGACCGCAGCACTGTCGAAAGCGCCTGAGTGGCTTTTTCGGAAAACAGAAGCAGGGATTTGTTGAGTTCTTGCCTGCAGTGAAATAAATCTTTTAATTGTATTTACAGATGAAGATTCATAGTAAATCTTGGCGAGAGACGCTCTGGAAATATTTGTTATGTTGGCTGTATCTACACTGTTTGTTTTTAGATGAAGTTATTATTTTGTGTATTTTATTGTCTCTGATTTTTTTCATATCTGTTGAAAATGACTTATTAGATGATCAATATTTGGTAAGGTTTTTTTATTAGATATTTTCTTTATTTACATGTAAATTTCTCTTTTCCCAGTTTCCCCTCCAAAAAACAAAGAAACAAACAAACAAACAAAACAACAAGAACCAACCCCTGTTGCCTCCCCCTCCCCATGCCTGCCACCCCACCTTCTCCCACTTATTGGCCCTGGCATTC